>NW_009953295.1:8660968-8679277 GCF_000747805.2 Chaetura pelagica | reverse complement strand
TTTTTTTTTTTTTTTTTTTAAATAAAATATTGTACTTTTCTTTTGAAGAACTGGGCTGGAAAAAAAAAAAAAAAAAAAAGTAGTTTATAGTAGTTGCATGGTATTTTTATGCAAATTACTTGTAACTAATCATTTCTGTTTCATTCTGATTTTTAAAATGTGCCAAAATAAAAAACAAAATCCTTGCAAAAACGTATATTAAACTATTACATATTATTTCTCAACTTGATATGTATTGCATTAAAAGCATATGCTGTAGGGCATAGATTCATGAGCAACAAAACACATAGATTCAATTGTCTTCAATTACCTTGGCAGTTTCTACTTGACTAAAAGGGACAATAGTGTAACAGGTCTAAACCAACACCAAACATGTGGCTGTCACAAATAACAAACAGCTGAGAACTGATGTGCAATCTATCAGCACATCTAAGAGAAGTTAAGAGTATAATCATCTGGGAAATCTGATAAAAGTGATTTAAAATACTTGACAACCTATTAAGAACAAATGCTGTAACAGGCTGAGAAGCTGCACTGCCTACTAGTTTTTAATTTCATGAGCTCAGTACTCTGTTATTATTGGCCTTTACTTTTCCTTTAGCTAGAAATAACAAAATTATTTATAATAGCACAAAGGAATTTGGAAAAACATGCAATAAGTTTATACAAATCAGGAGACAGACACATACATTATACACACCCTGAATAGTACTTCTCCATCTTTCAACATCTGGGAAATTTTGGCCTATCTACTTATTCAAAATAGAAGTAATTGGAGCTTAATAATATTGGATAAAAGCTTTGGTTAAGTGTGATTATTTGTTTTATGCTACTTCTGAAAGACTTCTTTGTTTCTGTCTTTTCACTAGTAACTCTGGGTAGAAACTACCTAGGCATATATACAATTTATTTTGACTGACTGACATAAGTACAGGGAAACACATGTGACACTAGTTGTTACTTTATGCTATTTTAAAAATAAAAGCTGAAGAGACTGTAATTGTATCTGAGAAGGAGAAAATTAAAAATTATGAGATATTAAACTAGAACGTAAGAGACATAACTTTTACTATATCTTTAGTGTAAGTCTTCATTGTATAGCGAAAATATTCAGATATTCTTGAGCATTTGATCAGGAAGTAATATTTACACAGTACTGAGAAGAAGAGCAGGTCAGAAAGACTTCAGATATTAGTACCAGTTTGTCTCCTGTAAAAAGTGATCAATAGCCACCAACACTTTTAATACTTCAACATAAGTTGTGTAACGAATAAAATATCATTTAGTGTTTTAGTTACGGGAGTGCCACACAGGCTCAAAGGAAACCAAATATACAACATATGGTTTATAGATCACTTACACAGGTATTTGCACTCATAAAAAATACTTTACTGGTGAAATTAGTATTAGAGTTAAATACTCATGAGTTTATATACAATATCTTTCTCAATTTGAACTTGGCGATTTAAATCAATTGATTAATGTAATATTCTGCCATGGGACAATTTATCTTAACATTCGGTTTTGTTGGTTTGTTGTGGTTTTTTTGTAGAGCAGATAAAGAAGATATAAAAGACAAGCAGGAAGGAAGAGATAAAATGTATTCTCCCATGCAAATAAATTATTTTCTTCATCATTGTAAAAGAATTATTTTACTCTCTGGGACTCGTGGATTTGTATCTTTCCATTAAAAAAAAAACAAACCCAACAAACATCAAAATATGTAGGATCATTAACTCTAGGAGTAGTGATGTGCTGTTGAAATGAGTATTGGTAACAGTTTATTAGAATGATAACAGCTCACTTGTTTGAACTTCAGTCATTTTTATTGGCTTCTGTCATTAAAGAAAATATTATAAATCAATACAATTTGTCCTTTTTATCCTATTATACTAGGAAATATGTACATTGTGAGAAACTGGCAAAACTTTTACAAAAATATTCTACAATTGTTACAGGTCTCAGATGTTCCCATAATTGATATGAAATCCTCCATTCTGAATTCCAATTTTGAAAGAACTGAAATTGCTAACTAAAATAATTCTACTAGTTATTTTCTACAAAGTCATAGGAAGTGAATTAAAGGGTTTTAATGAACATAATTTAAATAATCTATTGAATGTTTGAAACTCAATATTTTTTCCTTCTCTTCTCATGTATATTTACCTTTTGCCATTGCTAATGTTGCAAAAATAGAGATAAGGAAAAAAAAAGGGCACTAAAGTACAATAATGAATGATTTTGACTTGAGGATAGCAAGGCTTCCACAGGCTATATGTAGCTATCCACAGAAGTAGCAAACATTGTTTTCCAGCTCAAGATGTTTTTCAGTATAGTGTCATTCTACTAATTTAGTCCTTACATGACCATCTTTATGACAACATGCATAAAATAACCAAATGGGCCTGGTGTAACACAGATAGAATTGCCTCACATGATAATTCCTCATCCTCAAGTGATCTCTTCCTCATTTTAGAAAACTAACAACATTGCAAACTTGCTCTTTTATGATTTTTATTAATTCTTAAAGAAAATTACTTTAACTAATAAGGAAAGGTGCCTAAGATTAATACGTTATTTTTTCAGAAAGCAGACTACCCTTGTTGTGCAATGTTGTAAAAGGCAATGCAGGAATTTTTCTGATAATTAATCCTATCATTTACTGAGAGAAATGTTCCATAATGTAACCGTCATCAGACTACCTATATTTTTTCCTCCCCTTGATATTGCTCAAGGCATTTTACACTTAAAAATAAAAAGATACAACAAAGATACATAGTAGCTACTGTGAGGAGAGTCAAAGCAAATGAATGGCATAGAGGAAAACTGAGAACAAAGAACCTCATGAGAATAATGGAAGGTTTCAAGACAGGAGTAATAGCACTTTAAGGATAGACAGTAGCAGTGAAAAAGGAAGTCAACTGGTCTGGTCAGTGGTCTCCTTTGTTCCTCTTCTGGCTTTGAGTGCCTCCTTCCAAGGGTGTCAGAGTGCTCTGGGACTATCTGGGACCAGAGCTGGGAATTTCCTGGCCTCATCCACCCCTGAATCACTCTGCCTCCCAAATCCCTCCTCTTTATGTCCAAACTAGGGATTTGTCATTTGTCATTCCATCTTCCCCTCCTTTCCCCTACGTTTCCCCCAACACCTCCTCCCCCCTCTTATTTTTTTCCTTCAATCTTATGGCTATCAGGAGTCTCCTTAGTGCACAGAGTGAAACTTTTGTCAAGTTATAACAAAATGTTGTAAGAAAGGGGAGGTAGGGAACAGTGACGGAATAGTCCTTCAGTCCCTAAAACAATCAGGAAAAAGATAAAGTGTCCCAACTAGGATAAGACACAATAGGTCAATAATAGATAAAAAGGCAGGCAATCTTTCTTTCAAAACAAAAAGAAAAATGCCTCAAATTTCGGAAGGTGGGGGAAAATGAACCATATGGTTAGTGAAAAAATTAACAGAAAACAGTCCGAAACTATGCATAGTTATGGAACAACAGTTCACACAAAACAGAGATAAGTGACTCTTATTAGGGGAACATGCTGGCAAATATATGTGTACAAGCATTTTCTTTCTTTTGCATTAGGATTGTTCTCATAAAATCAATAAAGAAACAAGAAAACGCACAAACAAACAAAACAAAACAAACAACAAAATAATCCCAGCTCAAGCTATATAAAAAGGTATCTAGAACTCAAGGGTAGAACACTTCCACTTGTAGTTATAACTTTATATAAAACAATTTAATGAAGTTTTTGTGCACTACTCAGCTGATCTTTTGGTTGGGTTGTTAGTTTTTTGGTGTGTGTGGGTTTTTTTTTCCTTTAATATGGAAAAGGTTTTTGTGTAAACTACAATGCCCTTTAAATATTTAGGGTCTCTTTCCTTTTCTGCTGAAGGCTTGAACAGAAATATATTTCATGTGGGTGTATGGAGATTTACACAAAGTGCTCTCATGAACACTAATGGAAACATAAATAGCTGTGTTCCAACTCTTAACATATTTCAATCCAGTGCAGAATAAACATCCATGTCAAACACCAAGGGAAATGCATCTAGATTCAATAAAGAGGGAAGTAAATGTTTTCCATGGCCACAGTTTGATTTAGTTTAAAGTGAAAACTTGAGCTCAACTTGTCATTTCAAAGGCAAAATACCCTGAACATAAGCAAAGCTTATCATTTCAGGTCAGAGCTACAGCAGTTTTTATATCATGTGCTTTGCAGAGGTTTGTTGGTAGTGGAATTTTTATTGTTTGTTTGCCTCCTAGGTTAGACACGCACACAGGCACGTTTTAGTTAAAATGAGGTTTGGCCTCTATGTTCAACTAGCCAGGTTCACGTAGTGAAGAGTCAATTAAAAAAATGACAAATTCTAAGGGTAGATCTATTTTTAGGAGGCAGAGTTGAAACTTCAAGAGCCTGGGAAATAGTGTCACCTCCAATGAAATGAAATGCCTGATGCTGTGCAAAGGGGGAACAGGGATTGCAAGAATTGCCAAAGCCAGATTTGCAGTTCTCAGAAAATGAGAGCTCTCCCTTTCCATTTGACACTTCCCATCCTGTAAGTATTGTTTCACTAAAGGAGAAACAGATTAAATTCCAGCTGCTGTCAGTACTTAGCCAGGTCTGTTGAAGAATGTGGCTTTTGAAAAGTTGTATCAATACTTCCCTTTCATTATTACCAAAGCAAGCTTAACTTTCTTTGATGTCTTCTTACCTGCATCATTACAGTTTTCTACAAGCAGTGAATAGTGGGCTTTATTTAAGGTCACGTTGAAATTCTGAGTTGGAATTGCAATGCATTGGAGGACTGGGTTGTTCATTGTTTATAATACCTTCCTTTTTACAGTTTGTATCGAAACCAACTGAAAGAATGGCTTCAATTTTCTTTCACATACACCAAGTTATTAACCTGGACCATTAGATTTCATAGGGTGAAAGTCAGCTCAGATGTCTGTATTTCACTTGTCTGCAGACTTAGCTTTTCTTGGGGGGGTGGGTAGGGGGAAACGAAAGAAAATAGTCAGGTATATAGTGTACTACATCTCCAACATTTTATATGTGAACTTTTGCCATACCCTATTGATCAATGTATCACATATTTTTGTGTGTTCAGTATCTAAAATAACAATGTAAGGTGGAAAAAATCTCTCCAAACACTATATATACACGGACAGGGGGTGTTGCACTCATGTTTGTGCACATTCTTTCGGGAAATCAGTCTGACAAAGAGAATGCATTTAATCATCCGCTTTTGTGGCATTTGTGTACTGTTGCTGCTCAGTTATAATTCCAGTGTATCACTTCTGCTGATCTCCCAGTGTTAACAAACTAACAAAGAAATAAAAACAGCAAAAGCAAAGTCCACAGAGCAATAACTATAATACTGTTAGTTTAAGTTGTTTCCTGTGTTTCTTTCTGGCTATTTGGCTGGAATAGTTTGAAAAAAAAAAATAAGTTCATAGCACATGAACTCTTCCCTTCTAGAAAATGCCTGCAATTATAACTCATATTGTGAATTCAAGCAGATATTTACTGATGAGTACATGTCACATGTAATATGTCAAAGTACAGCTCTAAGACAATTAATAGAAATATTAATTATTTTTCCCTTGAAGATTGCATATGCTGAAAAGATCTATAACAAGTCAAATTGAATTGCTTGCCTACAAGGTAATAACAGATATTTTTCAGCAGAGATGAGCAAAGAAGAAATTAGGTTTGTATAACCTATTAACACTGGAGATACTCTCAAAGAGGTCACATTATGAGGAAAGAAATGGTAAATTCTTTTGAGGGGAATTTTGGGACTCCAAAAACAATTATAAACATGAAAAAATCTTGAGGATATGTTGACAGAAAAGCAAACTGGAGGTAGTATTTGTGCAAGTGGATCATCTTTCTAGATTGGTAATTTGCACATCTTCAAAATTCCTTAGGAAAACAGATCAAGAACCTATTTGGATCACTTAAATTCTACCTAAAATGGAAAGAAGGACCAAAGCCCAGACACTGAAATGGCTCCTTATTTCTCAGAACCAATATTCTTGTTAGGAGAAACTTAGTGGATGACTTCTTGTTTTCAAATTTTTCATGCTACCTATAATACCAACTTAAACACATCACAGAGTGTCATGTGGTGTTGAGGGTCTAGCTCTGTCAGCTCGCTGGGAACATTGGTATGTGGATTCAGCACTAATTTGGGCATCTGTGGGCTGTGGATTTTGAAACTTACCTGTACATTTTTGGTTGTCTAAGAAGACAGATAGAACTGTCTGTCTGCTGTTAAACTTCTCTGGATTAGTATCATACAAAATTCAGAGTCTGAACCAAAGCAGAAAACTTCTGGGGAACTTTCAGTGGTTTTGTGATATTTATTAATAGGTTATAAGCATTCTAAAATACCTTGCTGAATTTCAGCTTTGTGCAGTTTCATCTCTGAAGAGTTATGAACTTGATTTCCTTTATGCTATTATTTAAATGACGTTATTATTTTGCAGGAGGGAATGATGGACAGACACACATGAATCAATATGATTAGGTGAATGCCAATTTATTTTGCGCGCCATCAAGCTTTATATAGTCTCTTCCCGTGTCTACGTGTCCAGAACTACACTTATGATTGGTCAATTGTCCTAAAGCCTGCCACGATCTAAACAGTGATTGATTCCTAGCCTTAAGCACACATATGTGCAATCAGGATTCTCCGCCCCACTTCCTTCTTTGGCACATCCGGTTGTTTACTTCGTTGCTCACTTTTATCAGTTGGTTCCCATGAGAAAGTCCTTGGTCAGGGAGGCCCAGGTGTCTTCAGTAAAAGCTGGATTGCTCACATGTCCATTGCTTGCTAAAAAAGCCCTCAACATTATTTCTTAAGCAAAGCTTTGAACAAACCAGAATGTGTACAAAATACCACTGAGAAAAAGGCTGTCACGATTTAGGTCCAGCCTGCAACAAAGAACCATGTGGCCACTTGCTCACTTCTTCCATCCCTGTGGGATGGAAAGGAGAAAATATATTGAAAAGCTCATAGATGGGACAAGGGCAGGGATGATTATTCACCAGTTATGGTCAGAAGCAGAGCAGACTGCACTTAGGGAAAAAAAATAATTATAATTTTTCACCAACTCAATTAGAGTAGGACAAAGGAAAAAACAAACACATCTTAAAAATACCTTCCCTTCTTCCCAGGCCCAAATCACCTTGCTCCTGATTTCACTATGGGGCATGGAGGTTGTAGCCAGTTCATCACAAGTTATTTTCTGTTGTTCCTTTCTCCTCAGGGGGAGGACTCACCACAGCCTGCAGGGGAACCTCTGCTGGGACACCTCCTCCCACTCCTTCCTCATCGACCTTGATATGTCTGCCCAGCTATTGCTCTCATCTGCTCCTCTCTTCTGCCCTTCAGGTCTTTTTTGCAGTTTCATTTTCACCTTCTTGGGTATGATAATTGCAGAGGTGCATTCACCAACACTGATGGGCTCAGCCTTCGCCAGAGGTAGGCCTGGCTTTGGGCCTGGGGATGCTTCCAGCAGCTTCTCACAGAAGCCACCTCTGTGGGCCCTCCCCCACTACCAAAGCCCCACCACAAAAGCCCAACACAAAGGCATAAAAGGATCACAGCTAAAGGACAACCAAAATGAATGAGGAACTGGCTGTCTATACTAACATTGACCAGTATTATCCACTTATTGAAAGCTAAAAATCCCTCAAAACTTTAAATATTTACAGAAATCTGCACTTACATGTACTGTGTTTGGCTACAAATTTTCTGGTTTTGAAATGTACTCTCTCAACACAATTCATTCATCTGTATGTGGGACATCAGCCCTAGCTTCATTGGTGGCTGACAATTGCCTCATCAGTATTGTTACATCAACAAAAAGAGACTCTAAAGAGAGAAAAGAGGATGGAGAACAACCTTTTGTGCTGCAAAGCTGTTTACCATGTTCTGTAGGCAATGCTTATACAAGTGAATTCTGAAGCTCGTGTTCATGAACCTGCAGTCATTTACTGTATATCTATCCAATTTTTAAAGTAATTTTAGGAATTTTATAAAATTGTTAGTGATTTAATTTTTTTTTTGCTGGCCATTCACCTCCATGGCCTTGCATGATTTGAACTCATTCTAAATAAAGATATTGTAAGTACAACTAAATCATTTCACTGAGAAGGACAACAGACAAATGCATATAAAATCTTTGACACGCTGCTCTTGTATGCCTTCATTCATTTAAGTAATTTATACAGTTCTATTAAATCTCAAATCTAATGAATTTTGTCTTTTGTGTCTGATTAACAATGTTAAAAATCATTTCATGGTAAATTTCAGCCCCTAACTACTCTTTTAAATAAGGATATAAAATAAAAGTTTTTATAAATTGTTTTCTGCATTTTTTCCCAGAAGATCTTTTATGTCTTTTCTTAGAATATATAAAAGAAGCATCTCACAAATATTTTGAGACAGAAGATTACAAACATCTCATAGAGAAAGAGATCAATTTATTCTGAAGGGAAGGTTAACTGTTACATTAAAGCAATTCCCCATGGACTTTTCCATTATTAAGTTTTAAAAGCTAATATAAATTATTCAGTAGAGATCTAGGAATCACAGTTATGAAATGCCACCCATTTACAACAGGAAAAAATGAAACTCTGAGAAAATACTCTCAGTTCTTTCATGAAGTGAGACTTGATCATAAATTGTATACATAACCTTATATTCATTAAACATGAGACAAGGTTTCCAGGATAAAATTTCTTTATTCATAGTATCATAGTGGAAAGACACTCAAATAGATGAAAAATACGTCACCGCAAAGGTTAAATTAAAAAAAAAAAAAAAAAAAAAAAAGAGAGAGAGAAAAAAAGGAACACTAATATAGATACTTTACTTATGCAGTATTTTTTATGTACTTGAGAATTTTCATATTTAACTAATCTGAAAATAACACACTAAGTTTGGCTTTGTGATAATATAATTTTGATTTTAAGTTAGAAACTATGTTTGCTTGCTTTTAAGCAGATTAGAGATTATGCTAATTAATAAAAGTTTGTTTGAAATGACAAATTTGCTCAATGCTGTAGTACTTGATCTGGACTACAAATGAAAAACATAATACCCTTTGTTTTTTGTAAAATACTGCTTATTATTGGCAAGACCACAGACACTGAAGTTTTGTTTTTTTTATCTTTGGATTGCCTTTTCTTGTTAATTTCTTTTGGACTTTTTAAATGCTTTACATTTTGAAAAAAAAAAGTAGACATTAAATAACTAACTGGTTTCTCTGGTGCTCTTTGCTGGGATTCTTTGGTGTTCTTTGCTAGCTCATTTGTAAAAATATCTTCTTGATATTTTGGATTTACTAGTGGAAAATAGTATTGTCTAGGTTCAAGAATCAAATAATTAAAAATAGATTCTGCTATAAGTTTGGTAGAATAAACAAATAACTTCCAGCATCATAAAGTATAGTCTGACTGTAGGATTTAAATTTCAGCTCATCATATCAATACAGTTGCAAAGAGAAACTGTTATAGCTGATTTCTGTTTTCAGTGTTTCTGAAAAATGAATTTTAGAAGAAATGCCATCTCACCGATGCAATTTTTTGCAAATTATCATTTACTAAATAGCTGTATCCTATTCTATGACACAACACTACCCTTAGCACATGGTATTTTTCAAGCTAGGTGAAATCTTATGTCAAGAATGTTTACTGTACCTTCACTCTTATTTTAGCCATTAAAGGTCACAGAGTGAGAGCAAATGTTTATGGTGACTTTCTGAAGGTGATAAAGCTGCAGCCACAGGCAGCCTAGAGGAGCTCCACATTTCTTTATTTAAGCTTGATGTAGAAATCATTCATCTCTTTTCTCCAGGCAACTTTGGTTCAATATTCCAGAATAAAGGCATTATGTTTCACAACCTTTAGCTGGTTTCTCATTGATCAGTGACATTAATATATCTGTGTATGACACACACAGCAAATTAATACAAAATTGAACTTGAACGAATTTGTCTACTATAGTGAACAGTGAACAGTGAATGTCTGTGCTGTAAAGTAAAGCTGATGGAGATTTCAGCCACATATTTTTGCTAGAATCTATTTTTATCTCCCGCCCTTCCCTTTTTTTTATTTTTTGCTATGTAAAGTGTTTTTTAAGTACAGTAGAGTATTTTTTGGTAAGATATTTCTTGTGAAATAAATTAAGTTAACACCATATTGTTGTAGAAAACTTTGGACAAGTAGTTTTGTTTCTTTATTATTGAAGACAGAAAAACTGTGGCAAAAATAGAAGCTTGAATAGCAAATATATATTGGGTTTTCTCATCTGATTCTCTTTTGGAGTCTATGTAGTTCTTACTACTCCATCACTGATATCTAATATTCTTTAATGTATATGCCTTCTAATTCTTTGAGTTCGAAAGTAGTTTTTACTCATATTTGCAACTGAGGTAACTTGCCCCAGGATTTAAAAATCTTCATGGTTAAGTACAGAAATCAAGATGCCAGAGATGAGTGTTTTAAAGTAGGAATAATCTTTCTCAGAGCTAAAAACTTTCAAATTTCCTTGAACTTACTGCATCATGTTTTTCAGATATGCCTATTAAATGTTTTGTCCTCTTACAGAACTAATACACTTTATTAGCAGAGTTTCAGAAGAGTGAAGTTAGCTCAAAGTCTTCATGCACCTTAATGTGAGGAATTACTTCAGTTACAAAACACATCTTTGGACAGTCGTAAGAGTCATATTCCTAAATTACATAAACTGGTATTGAAGGCAAAGGGAAAGACCATGGCTAAATAAGACAACCAGAAATACGTTGAAAGAACATGTGGATCAAGATGGACTGGGAGAAGTAACATACATCAGTGGTTAATAACAAAACTAAATTTTGCCAAAAGTAGTAGTGAAAGCTAACTGTCAGGCAAATATAACATCTCTATTAATATCAGTACATTGTGATGAAGCAAATGAGTTAAAATAACTGCGAAATTGGAAGGCAGAGTACATTCCTAGGCATTGGTTCAAACCATGATAAAACTTGGTACAAGAGATAGAAGAAATTCCAGCCATTAGAGTGAGTGAATTCCTGCTATGATCAGAAAGTACAAGAAGTGGTGGACACACATCACTCAGACACTGTCCTGTCGAGAACTGGAAACAACCTTTGCACTGTTCTTCTGGCAGGTTGCTTTCTTTTATGATGGACTCAGGCACCAGTTGGGACTTAAGAGCTAGAAATTGTGATATACACCAATCTAAGTTCCCTGAGGAGTAAAGCAACAGGTCCAAGGCAGACTCTTAGAATTTGGTCTCCTACAGAGTTTACAGGAAAATAATAATTGTAATAACAATGACATGTGAGTGTTGGAATGCTTGTATTGCCTTGGATATTTTCAGATAACCATTCTGAACCCATATTCTATTAATTTTTAAAGGTTATTCCTGCTTTTAGTAACCCAAAGGACTGGAAGATAAGTGTGAAATAGCTTCTAAGGGTTTGGGCATTTGTAGCACATTGCACCATTTTCAAGATGCAAAGCTGAAAAAGACACATTAAACTGTATACAATACAGAACATGACTTTAAAAGGAATCTTGCCAGTGTTGCCCTAGAGATGCATTAAGCAGGCACTAAAAAGTATGCAGAAAGGAATATAGGAAATAAAAAGGAGGAGGCATATAAATTGAAAATGACTGATAGCAACTAATTTTCACTATCAAGGGTCCATCGTGATTAGGAATTTATACCAAATTTCAGCCTCAAAACTATTACACTGTCTTCTCCAATTTGATATGGCCACTGGCATTTTTCTGCTTCTTATTTAACATCTCACCTCTTGCTCTACTGATAATATGCTGTGTGAGAGATCCATCTGATGAGTGCCTGCAGCAGTGTGTTCTGGAGCTAAATTGCTTTTGTAAATCCTTTTACTAAAATAAAATGAGCAGCAGGATGTTTGTAATTTCAGTTGTAACAGAATAAATATTTTATCATCTTTTCTTCAAAAACTCATCTGTAACTCAATGGGTTCACAGAACAATCTACAGAATAAAAGCATTTAATTCACTTTAACTGATTACATTATACTACATTACATATAGAACTGAAATCTTGAAGTAATTAGTGACTGGAGTTTACTTAAAATGATTTATGATTTCAGTTTCATTTTTATTTACTTTCCTCAGGTAAATTGCCACCTTTTTCAAGTGGGTGGACAAAGTGTATGTGAGCAAAATAAGGCTACTTTGAAAAAAATTTCCTTCAAAAGAATATTTACAGTTTTGTAAAGAGGGTTTTTTTCCCCCTCTTTTTCTTAGAACCTCTCGAAAGCATCAGAATTCAGTACGCAAGTGATAAAACATTAATGAAAATGCATGCTGAACCATTTGAAGTGGGGAAAACAATCACTTCACTTCTCATCAAACATGCAGAGGGTTTAATCTGGTGCCCTTTAATAAAGATAGGCAAGAATTTTATCTAATTATTATGTCCCTCCCAAGTTGTTAGAGAATCACTCAGTGAAGGTCAAGATTCAAGGAGCAGAGCTTCAGGCCACAGCTGTTGCTGACCTTGAACACTGCAGGGAATCAAGAGCACTATTGCTTCACAGGCCTTTGATTTGCAGCATACTATTCCCAGTAGTACCAATTTGTGCCAAGCAGAAACACGTGACCTGCTGAAGATCAGTAGAAATAGTAAGCAAAAAAACCCCCACAGGTATGACCAGGATACATACGAAAAAATAAAGAACAGCATGGCTTGTTTTATCCTGTATCTAACTGACATTTATCAGAGAGGTACAGATGAAGTGGCAGAGTGAAAGCAAGAGTTTAGCTTTGTAATAACTTTTCACATAATTGTCCTTTCATTCCAGGAAGATTTTTTTATTGTTTTTTTTTTCTTCTTATGAAAGGCAAGAATTACTGGATTCAATATTTAACAAAGTTTGTGTCTTCATACAAGCCTGTAGCTAGAGTTCTTCTTAAATAATTCTCGTGGCTGACAGGGTCTTGGTAAAAATATAAGTTTTAGTAAACTGGAAAAGGGAGAATATGAAATAAGATCTCTACATATAAAGGCAGATGAAATACCCCCCACTTACAGGCCTCTCATTATAAGATATTGATACCATGTAATATTTTATATCCTGTTACTCAAATCTCTTTAAAGTTATTTTAAGCTTGCCTCAGTTCTGTTTGGCCTTGCCTCACTTTGCTTTTTCTGCCTTGCCTCATCGTCTCTCACTTTGCCTCACCTTGCCTTATTTTATCTTACTGGTATCTAATAGCACTGACATTTATTGTCTGTAAAATTGCATCTGTTCAAGTGACTGTTGTTCATCCTTCCTGATCATGAGGTACCTTGGTTCTTTGTACATATCTGTCTTTGTTGCTTACTTTACAATCTCTGCCTGTAGGAAAACTCACTCCAGGTCTGCTTGACATAAAGTGCTACTATTTAAGTGTCAGAGTGACAGATGAGGTGTGAGGCCAAATGCTACCCTCATTTATGATTGTGAGAACAGAATCAATCTCTCTAATTCCAATGCGGGACACCCAAAATCCTTACAAACAATCTTAACTTAGAATGCAGTAACAAAATCTGTAGAATGATATATTAGTTTCTTCTTTATTATACTTCAGTTTCATAAGGGAAAACAGTCGTATCTGAAAGGGAAAGAATAATATATAAACCTTACACATATTTTAATAGTAGCTTCTGGTTTATTTTTATACATTTTGAAAGCTAAAAAAACCTGCTTCTTTTTTTGTATCATGTAACATGGGCATTTAAATTTTGCAATATATGGATATGCTATATAACTTGCTTTCTTTGGCTCCCAAAGTAACCACATCTGTGTTGTTTTGTCCTTCTTGCTTTTTTTCCCAGGAAACCCTAACTGGGGATTTCTCTCAAGTGCAAGAGAAGACTGACTTCGTCTCTATTCTCTCTCACAATTACCTGATAACCCCATGGGTTCCATCTGGGGTGGATCACTTTAGCTGAAGATAATCTACTGTTATTAATTGCTTATTAAGAAGTTCATAAAATCTTACAAATTCTACTAGACTCTGCAGTGCTTTATACCCAGAGCAAGTCTGGGAAGATGACTTTTTTTTGTTTGCCATTTGCAGCATGGAAGGAAAAGTTCATCTTCCCCCACAGCTCTTTTGTCAATTATCCTGTGCTAAACCACGTTCACTTTACACCTAAATCACATAATGGAGATGGAAACTACAAGACAGTGTTGAAAGCTACGGTACCTCTTGGTTTGGAATCAATATAAATATCACCTATGTGATTTCTGGCACTCAAATACAGCAAGGTTTCACTTCTCAGATAATTAAGGTCAAGTACAGCTACACCCCCCCACACACACTTTAATGTAATAATTGAGTGCAACAATGATAAAACAATGTATTTCTGGTTCATATTTAAGTTCTTCAGCTTCTTAAAGCTGCAAAGTCCGAATGAAAGACAGAACTTTGGCAAGACAGAATACAAATATGTAATGTCTGTTGTCCAGGCACAGGGTTCTAATCTTCTGAACTCAGACGATGCCTGTCCCTGCCTCCACCTATGCATGACACTTTAAAAATATTTCTGATATCCAAATAAACACCTCTAAGAGGTTGCCAGGTAAGCCACAGAACAGTATATGGGATACCAACCGTGCTTTAGAAATACAGCTGGAGACCAGATGAAATACACATGGATGTGCCTAGGAAATACTCTATGCAGGCACTTTACAATTGCTCTCCATATCCTCTGCCATCATATAAATTAAGTATCTCTGAATAGATTCATTTCTATTAGAGCTTTCACACAACTATTAGTTTAGTTGCACAGCTGCTGGTTTTCTTACCTGATCTTAGGAGAGGAAAATCCAGTACCTCACAGCTGTCACCTTGTGTGTATGTATCTATGCACATTGTACACACGAGTATACAGACTTGATTAAGGGGAACTTTGCCTTTATGAGCCATACAAAGTAAAATTTAGCGTGACTTAGCACAATCAATGTTCAAGACAAATCTTCATTCTTTATGTTTAAATTAACATCCGTAGCTCTATACCCATCACCAAAGGCATTTAAGTTAAATAAGTGTTACTGTTTGATTATGCTGTTCCTTTTATAGTATTTTTATTCATTTGCTATGAGCCTTCCTTGAGTAATAGCTTTTATGGAAGTTAGCCCAGAATTAAAGACTCACCTTCAGATGAGAATGCTGGTATGTTTCTGTGATTTGATTAGCTAAAAGATGTTTTTCACTTTTTGCCTTTTTTTTTTTTTTTCATTTTTTGCAAACAGTTAAAATAGTGTTTTCTGCTTGTAAAAGTGCTAATTTTTTTAATTATATGACTAATGAACTTTGCAGGTTGCACAATCAAGTCCTATGCAGACTTGTGCAATTGTTGATTCTGTGTTTTCAGACACACACAAAAAGAATCTGCCTTTTCTATCTCAGTCTACTGTTTGGCATATACAATGGCAGAATAGAATGAGTTAAATATAACATTTTTATTTGTTTGCTGTTGTTGCTTACAGAACATTTATAACAAGCTCTTTGGGACTCTTTGAAATGGTGGGGAAACTATTTGTTTTGGGAATTAATTTATTGAATAGGAAACATTTCCAGTTCGCTTTCCAAGCTTTAATGATGTGACTGAATTCAGAAGTGCCCTTGAAAATCTGCAATGTAGAATGGCATATAGACAACACATTCATTCTGTACAGTGCCAGGGAAAATACTAACAATAAATAAATACGTACTGTTTTTCTTAATGGAATAACTGGTACTGAGTTTGATTTATTTTTCTCATTTTATTTTACCTCTGATACACCATTTGCAGTAACTTACCAAGGTCTCAAGTCACTGCAAAATTTAAGCATGTGCTGGGTTTTTAGCACAATGACTGCGACTCTGCCTCTCTAGGTTGATGATACTCTAAGGTGGTGCTCAGTGTTATGCTCTGCATTTCCTATGCAGCCCTTTAATCTTCTTGATTCTTTAAATCAGTCTATTAATTTTAGTTTCTGAGAGCTCAGGTCCTATCTCATGGACAATTAGTGATCACTAATAAAGAAAACCCAGTCATTCCCCTTTGCTTCTCTCACTCACTATATTAATAAGCCAAATTAATAGCCTGAACTGAAGAAAATAAATTATAACTTTTTTTTAGGGTTCTGCTGTGTGCCTCAGTTCTCTGAACAGTCTCTGTTAAGTACTAAGTATCAATGCTGTAACAATTAAGGAAAGGTAGTGCCCAAATATATGATCAATATTAACGATCTGCTTATATTTTTAAACAAATACCAAAACATTTGTGAAATTTTGAGTTTTAATTAAAAAGTGAAAAAATTATCTTATTATTTATTAAAATTGAAGATGTAGAGGAAAAACAGTGGCATAATTTAATAACTCGCTTACCTGAAATCTATGTTCAGGTCTTTAGTCACCTAAAATTGCTAGAAAAAATCCATCAATCAAAGTTCAGCTTGTCAGCTGGGAACAGAAAAAAGGCATTATGAAGGAAATTATTTGTTCCGAAGTATCTTAAGTTCTGAAACATACAAAAAATAATAACTTCAACAAATTAAAATTAAAAAAATCACTTTAAATATTCACTTATACTTATCCTTGCCATCAACATTTTTATCCACAAGGAAAATAATATTGTATTTTCTCTAGAAGAGAAGAAAATGTGTAATGCTTTCAATTCACCAAGCCTTGTTTCAAGATGTGGAAAAGAGAACATTTTCCATGCTCTCATTCAACTGATAGCACTCCTTCTGCTGAAGGCGGGCATTAGCTTAGAAAGAGAGACATGAGAGTATACTGCAGGTGCTTGATCCTGTCACAAGAACATTTCTAAATTCCCACTGGCACTGTCATTTTCTTTCAGGAGCATTGAAAGTCTCATTGGGCACAGTAGGCTCTGTGGGATACCTGTCACTCTTTTGCTGTAGTGCATTTCAAGTTTCAGATGTCTGTATTTTCCATGTTAGTAGTTTTCCATATCGGACAGAGGTTACTGCATGTGTTAGACCACAGCCTGGCAACCCCCTAAGGTTCAGTCCAATGGCAAAGAACTTGGCCTCGAGGCTATACTCTGATGTTTATATCAAAGTGATGCTGACACATAACTAGAGCAAAAGGCAGGAAATTTACCAACAAATAACTGCTTTGAAAGCAGCTTGTTTTGAATCCTCATGTCTTTGTTCTGCAGTGTGTAGCAAGCTGGCAACTTGACATTGAGGGTGTTGCCTGATACGTTTTCTCCTTGGTACTTGTACACAGAAGAGGACAGTAACTTTTCTTTGTTTGACTACATCTACATCTATTGACAGTTTCAGACATATTGCAAGAATCCATTTCCCTAGCAACAATCTAAATCCAAAGTTCCTATTAGTCTGTTCTTTCAAACATCGTTACTGAGTTCATCTAAATAACAAGGAAATAGACATTTAAACACACTTTTAATTTTACTTACCTCTGTCCCACTTTCAACCCTCCAATAATTAGTTGTGGATTTAAAAGTAAAAGAAACATATACAATTTCTGCATGTAGAATATTTTGTATATTATACATCTAATATATTTAATGAAATAAAATATTATTTATTATTTTAGATTTATGTTACTTACATTATTAAAGTAATGCCTCTTTTTATTTAATCTGTCCTCTTGGAACTTTGTTTTGAGAAAATATTTAATTTATATCTTTCTAAGAAGCTGTTATTTTTGAAAGTAGAATATTTGACTGCTAATATCTTCCAGTACAATATCTAATAGCATTCAAAGAGGTTTCAGGTGAGCAGTAGCTTCTGAATTCATTCTGGACACCATATGGAGGCAGCAACACAATAAATGTTGCTTCCTGAGACAAAAATAAATTGCCTTTGACCTGTCATAGCTCACCTGTGTAGATGTGGACAAACAGATGAATAGGCAAGGATTTGCTCTCAGTGTTTGCTTTAGAAAAATCTAGAATTGATCATAAAGTTAGGCCTTCCCCACACTTTACCTCTGCTTTCCAGTTCAGCACTGTCTCTAGCAGAACTGGCTGCCCTGAGCCAGCTGCTCTGGACCAGCCTCTGTCCAAAAGGAATCCAAATAACCCATTGAGAGATCCACACGTGGGTATCGCCTCACACAGAGGAGACAGGGGCTTATGCCCTGACTTTTTCGAGTGAATAACTTGCTCAGTGCTTACTAATATTTCCAACGAAATGCACGGTTTATTGTGGGGAAACAAAGCAATTTGGGGCAGGAGGTTCAAAAGGAGTGATTACAACACAT
>NW_009953295.1:8656644-8660840 GCF_000747805.2 Chaetura pelagica | reverse complement strand
CCCTTCTTTGCCCGGTTTTGTATTTCCGGGTTTTTCAGCCAATCAGACGGGACCTAGTCCCGCCCCTGCTTCCGGCTGCGGCTCCTTTTATGATTAGATTATTACTTGTCCGCTGAAGGAGAGAGAAGTGGATGTTGCATATATTAACTTTCACTGGTTTCTTGATATGATCTTTAATAGAATCATTACAGCCAAATTTATGAGTTCATAGATGAACTTGAAGGGGAGAAAAAAATTGGCTGGTCCTTTTGGTTTTGTGATGTCATAATACAAACTCACTTGTTATTTTAATTCCTCAGAGGTCCATATTGAGACTAAGATCATCAGACTTCTTAATAACCTGTACAATGGGACTGGATGCACCAAGCCACGCCAGGCTTGCAGAGCTGGTCTTCACTGAGATCTTGACAGGCTGGAAAAGGGTCTGAAGCAATCTTTAAAAATTCAACAAAAACTAAAGCAATTTTATGCTGAGGACAGGTGCAACAATACTCTATTTGGGTGCTATTTTGGGTGAGGGAGGGGCTTTGCAGAAAAGGACCGCAGTGTCTTCATGGACAAGTGGCATATATTGTCAGAAAAAGCAGCCAATTATGTAGTGTTCTACCAGGAGTACAGCTAGCAGTGGAAGGAAGTGGTGACTCAAGCACATGTGAGACTTCACCTGGAGGACTGTGTCCAGTCTTTTGTACCTCAGTGCAAGACATTGACATGCTGGAGCAAGTCCATTAGAGGCTAGATTGTCTGGGATGAGATACCTTTCACATGAAGGCAGAATGAGAGAATTTGGATTTGTTCAAGCTTAAGAGCAGACTAAAGGAAGTTTTTGCTCAGGTATACAACTACCTAATGATGACAATATTGAAAACACAGAGACAGACTGTTCTCAGAATTGCCCAGTGTTAGGATTACTAGTAACTGAAATAAATTGCAAGAAGGGCAATTCTGATTGAGTAGTAAGACCTTATTTTTTTTTATCAGTTGTATCAATTCCCCCAGAGAGGTCGTGGATTCTCACAGTCTGTACCACTGGAGAGTCTCCAAACTCAGCTTGGCAAGGCTCTAGAGAAGGTTAAAGGTTTAGGTTGAGCCTGCTTTTATCAGTGTTTTGGACTACATGGCCTTTAAAACATGCTTCCAACCTGTTGCTCTGTGATTGTATATCTTCTGCACTACAAGAGCATCAAGAAGCACCTGATAAAGATGAAGTGCTGAGAAAGATATTTTTTAAATCATACAGACACATGATCCCAAGAGTTTTATGTTGAAAACAAAGTAATCCTAAGTGTGTGAGCAAGGCTGAAAAGTGATCTGGAGCTGAATTGATGGAAGAGGTTATTCTTAAGTCCTATCACATTAGCTGAGCCAAAACATGCATACGTTATATATTCTTAGCTGAAACAAAAAATCTGAACAGGTATCTCACTGTGGGGTTTTTTGGGGGAAGAAGAAAGGGAGGGAGGAAATGTTGAAAGTGGGAGCCAAAAGATCACAGTGACAACACCAAAAAAAATCATCTGCTTATGGATATGAAGAAATAGAGTCAAAGATGTTGCACTGAGACCATGGTTAATAATTTAGTGCACTAGTTGAACAAGAATAGAACTTACTTGCCTGCCTCATTACTACACTTCCTCTGATGAAGTCAGATGAAAAAAACTGCTAAAACTGCTAAAATTAAGAGCCATGATTATGGCTATGCAAGGGTATTTGATATTTTCTCTTAAAATGAAGACACTATAAAACATTTCCTATATTTTAAAGCTATAAAATTAAGATAGTTTATCTCTATATTAAAGTTCAATGAATCTCAGTGAACTACTCAAGAGGAGGATTCCATAACAGGAATAAAAATGACTTTGTGTTTTAAAATAGTCTAATTTTATATTTAAAAAGTATTTTTTTCAGACAATAAATTCTCTAGTTCAGAATAGACAATTTTTGTATGTATATAGAAACATAACTATGAATATTGGAATTATTTGCCTTTCTTAAATTATTTGAACTCACTTTTTTTTTATTTATTATTACTTTTTTCCCAAAGGTGGTTAGTACAAGCTTAATATCAGCATTCTTGAGCCCTCTAGCTACTGGAATTCACAACAGAGGCCTTTAAGTTTCAAATAATTCACCAAAGGAACCTCAAAGAAAAAATTCTGCCTAAACGTTGGACTGGAAATTGCTTTCATGGATTCACAATAATGAGCTTTTTCTCTAAGAGCTGGTCATGACTCTTGTATTTAAATGAGGTTCTAATAATTGTTTCAATATGTAGAAAAGGTTCTTGTGAGAGCTTTTCACTATCCAAAGCCTGAATTATTTTCTCTGACATATTGGGAGACAAATTTCCATTACTAATTTCTCTTTGCAAGTTTTCTAACTAGGATCTATGCCATAATTTAGATCAAACTGATGGTGGGCAATGGGTATTCCTGAATCCCTATCAGGATTTGACAAAAGTCAACTGTGTTAACTCACCTGGGACAGAAGTATTAAGACTTTTGTGACTTTACTAGAATAAATTTACAGTCACAAAGATTTAAAATGCCTAGGCTTTAGGCTTAAAATGTAGTCAGTAAACTCAGTCCTACTTGTTATTCTAGTCCTGGATATTCCTTCCTATCACACTGTTTCACAGACAACAATTCTCTTCATAGACATTTCCTTGGGATTAACACGAGAACTGTTTTTAAGTAAACACTGTTCCTGAATATGAATAGTTCCTCATTGCCAGCCTTCATTGTATCAATTATCTGGATTTCATTCAAATAGATAACAAAACAGGTTAGATGGCTGTAGCATTAAAAATTCAATTCAGTGAAATTACAAAGGTAATGCTGAAAGAGAATGAAACGAATCATTGATTTTTTTAATCCAAATTCAGGACCACATTTCAGGGTCAGGCATAGATTTTCTCACATGTCAACAAAAAAGCTAAAATGAGCTGCTTTGGGTTTCCTCATGCCACTCTCAGATTAGTGCTAAATTGACATTCTGGGTGATTTGCAATTTGCCCAGTGCAAAATGAAGTCCAGTTTAATATTTCCTTCAACTGAGGAGCTTTTGAGACATGATTTATCGCCTGGATTTCTCTTTAGATAACTCAGTGACATCTCTTTATTCTGGGTATAGTTGAACCACCCATGCAAAGCCATGACCACATACCTGACGGCATCTTCAATTGCCAAGGTTTTGATCTTCTACCGAATAGCGAGACATTCTGGTACAATTTTTTATATATTTGTATTAATACTTAATTAAAAGATCTTTATATAGAATATTGGGCAATGGATACACCAGAACTGGGACCAGTGCTGTTTAACATCTTTGTCAGTAAAAAGGACGGTGGCATTGAGTGCACCCTCAGCAAGTTTGCTGATGACACCAAGGTGTGTGGTGAGGTACAATCCAGAGGGACCTTCACAGGCTTCAGAAGTGGGCTCCTGCAAACTGCTTGAAATTCAACAAAGTACAAGGTCCTGCACCTGGGTTGGGACAATTCCAAGCACAATTACTGGCAGGGCAGGGAATAAAGAGAGAAAAAGGACTTCAGGGTACTGTTTGATGAAAAGCTCAACATGAGCTGTGAAGGTTGCCTTGCAGCCCAGAAAGCCAGCTGTATTGTGGGCTGCATCAAAAGAAGCACAGCCAGCAGGTCAAGGGAGGTGATTCTTCTCTATTCCACTCTCATGAGACCCCACCTGGAGTACTGTGTCAAGTTCAGGAGCCCCCAACACAGGAAAGTCATGGAGCTCCTGAAGAGTTCAGAGGGGGGTCACATGGATGATCAGAGGGCAAGAGCACCTCTCCTGTCAAGACAGGCTAAGAGAGTTGGGGTTGTTCAGCCTGGAGAAGAGAAGGCTCCAGGGAGACCTTATAGTGGTCTTCCAGTGCCTGAAGGGGGCATACAGGAAAGCTGGGGAGTGACTTTTTACAAGGTCACAGAGGGACAGGATGAAGGGGAACGGTTTCAGACTGGAAGAACAGAGATTTAGGTTAGACATCATGAAGAATTTCATTGCTGTGAGGGTGATGAGACACTGGCCCAGGTTGCTGAGAGAAGCTGTGGCTGCCCCATCCCTGGAATTGTTCAAGGCCAGGTTGGATGGGGCTTTGAGCAACCTGATCTAGTGGAAGGTGTCCCTGCCCATTGCAGGGAGGTTGGAACTAGATGGTCTTTAAGGTCGCTTCCAACC
>NW_009953295.1:8655225-8656286 GCF_000747805.2 Chaetura pelagica | reverse complement strand
CCGAAACCGCCGCCGCCGCTGTGTGCCCGCGCTGCCGCTGCCAAAGCCGCAGTCCCAAAGTCCCGGAGCCGCTCGCCGCACTGCTGAAACCGTCGCGTTTCCAGGATCTGCAAACAGCCGCGCCGCAGCTACGGGGCGGGGGGCGACCTGCGCTCTGTGCCGCCGCGTGGTGAGACAATTCCGGCTACCCCAGCTTATAGGGGAAAATATAATCCAGCCATTCGGGCAAATCCCTCCCCTCTGCTTCCCTCACGTGGATAAGATGTGTAACTAAGGTGTACCCATATATGTTTAATGTGTTGTAATCACTCCTTTTGAACCTCCTGCCCCAAATTGCTTTGTTTTCCCCACAATAAACCTTGCTGTTGTTAGAAATTTAGTAAGCACTGAGCGAGTTATTCACTCAAAAAAGTCGGGACATAAGTTCCTGTATCCTCTGTGTGAGGCGATACCCACGTGTGGATCTCTCAGCAAATCCTGATAAGTTAATACACTCCAATAAGGAGATATAATAGGTCACGGATCGTGACACTGAGTTATTGAAAAAATAGCACAGGAAAGAAAACACAAAAAGTTGTAAGACTGCAAAAAGTCTAAACTTCAATGCTGCTACACACAAACTCTTCAGTATTGTATTGTTAATTATACTAACAATTGATTTTTTTTAACTTAAGATTAAACCTTCCATGTGAAAAAAATTCTCTTTTTACACTTGTCACAGTTTGACTTAGGTCCGACAACAATGCTCTCGATCCCCCCTCCCCCCAACCCAGGTAGGGAAGGAGAGAGAGAAAAAGAGAGAGACTTGGCTGGATTGAAAACTAAACTACACAGCTTTAATTAAAACACTAATGAATGATACAAGAAAATATATACAATTATATACAGATATATTCAGGTATGGGCAAAAGCCTCTCGCCTCCCCCCACCCCAGCAACTCCCACAGCACTTCCCTGAACTGGGAAGAGTCCCGAGGAATCCCGGAGCTGCTGCTGGAGAAAGCAGAGAGTTATGGGGGTCACGAGAGATCAAGCCTGAGGATCGACGATGATGGATGAACA
>NW_009953295.1:8514363-8654540 GCF_000747805.2 Chaetura pelagica | reverse complement strand
TTGCTATCTGAGGGATTCCTCCCGTCAGAGATGGGAATTTGGACACTCCCAATTGATGAAAATGTGTAATCTGGGCTTAAAATCTAGCCCCACGTTGGGCGCCAATAAATTGTTGTCACAGTTTGACTCAGGTCCGACAACAATGCTCTCGATCCCCCCTCCCCCCAACCCAGGTAGGGAAGGAGAGAGAGAAAAAGAGAGAGACTTGGCTGGATTGAAAACTAAACTACACAGCTTTAATTAAAACACTAATGAATGATACAAGAAAATATATACAATTATATACAAATATATTCAGGTGTAGGCAAAAAGCCTCTCGCCTCCCCCCACCCCAGCAACTCCCACAGCACTTCCCTGAACTGGGAAGAGTCCCGAGGAATCCCGGAGCTGCTGCTGGAGAAAGCAGAGAGTTATGGGGGTCACGAGAGATCAAGCCTGAGGATCGACGGTGATGGATGAACAGAGTCCTCCCTGGACGCCGGCCATGGACGGAAGAGAAGGGGAGAAGAAGAAGGAAGGAACTTGTCTTCTGTGATCTCTGACCTTCCTCTGAGCTTACGTAGATATATGGAATGGAATATCTTTGGCCAATTTTGCTGTCCGTCTAACTCAGCCTCCTACGGGGGGGTCACAGATCTCCCCATAGTGTCTGAGCCGGCAGAGTGCAGGTGCAGCCTTGAAGCCTCAGTAGTTAGAAAAACATTCCACTGTCTTATCAGCCTAGCAGAACACACTGTTGCTAGTTACAAGAAAGCTTACTGAAGGAAAAAAAAAAAATCTGTAAAAAGAAAAATTGGCTTCATCCTGGCTCAAACCAGGACAACACTTGTGCTAATATACCACTTATAATTGTCTCTTTCTCTTGCTCACATGGTTCTCCATGGTCTTAATGTGGGTCTAGACTCTAAAGATAATACCCAGTTTGATCTAGCTTTATATATATTTTTAAATAACAAAATATAAATATGGAAGAATTCCCTGATCAATAATTTCACAAATAATAAGATTCACTAGATGGGCAATTACTAACTTGTAATGGTAAGAGGCGTTTCTAGACTTATGGCAGGATGAATGATGATTCTCATACGCTTTACCTTTCTATCACATTGATCACTCTGAAAAAACCAGGGCAGTAATGCATGCATGGTGAGTAGCTTTCAGATCCCCTTTTGAGTCCCATTTACATGATCTGCCTCTATTACAACTACAAACAAGATTAATAATTTGTTAATTGTCTCACAATCTAAAACAATTTATAATATAAATATGAAACTGAAAATTTCTTCTTATATCAACAGAAATTGGTGTACTTCGCCATTTTTGTCCTTCCCTTCCCGTCCTGAAAACTGCTCTGCTGTCTCACAATGAAGCTTCATTTCACCTAGTTAATTATTTTTTAATTGCTATCTGAAGTAGAAACTAAAGACAAAGTTATTAAGAAACAGGAAAAATCCAGAGTTACAGATCACAGACTTACTCAAGACAAATGTAATTGCAAGGCTTTTAATGGATACACTCTTCCAGCTACGAAAATAAAAATTTAAAATATTTATTGAAGCAGAGATTATGCCTAATGCCATTTAAAAATTATTAACAATTAATTCTTTTCTCTGAATTTGCCTAGTCCTTTAAAAAATCTATTTACACTTTGATTGTCTGCAACATTAGGCATTCATGAGCTCCACAGTGTAATTATACATAATACACAAGTTAACCAATTCTGTGTGTTTTAAATGTCTTGCTTGATAGTTTCAGCCATTCATTTTTATTGTTGCTTTCATTATAACAGATACATAATGATTTTGTATTCAGTTTCCACATTTTTTTTTCACAGAGCTGTCACACTCCTGACTATCATCCACTTTCCCTGAGATTTCCAAATTAAATCTGTGCTGTGTTCTAGGATATTGTTCATACTTTTTGCTTTTCTACTCCATACCAAAGTATTTATTAACGTTGAATTTCCTTTTCTGTTTTATCACTCAGAATTATGAAATATTCCTTCACTTCAGCAGCCAGATTTCAAATTAATGATCACAAATTTGTATGAAATTGTACATCATGTGCAAACTTTATCCCTAACTATTCACCATTTTCTTCTATCTGTTAGGAATATACTAATGACACTCAGCATATATATTGGTGGCATTCCAGCACTGGTAAGCTACAGTCTCATCTTCTTGGGTTTTTTTTGTGTCACGGTCAGCAATAAAACTGTGGGGAATAAGAAGGAAGAAGGGCCCATTCAGGGTTACAACATTTGTCTTCCCAAGTAACTATGACATGTGATGAAGCCTTGCTTACCTGGAGTTAGATAACATCCACCTGCTATTGGAAAGTAAATGAGTGAGTTCCTTAATTTCTTTTGCTTGCACATGCAGCTTTCACTGTGACTATTAAGCTGTTTTTTTCTCAACTCCTGAATTTTCATGCTTCTAAACTTCTAGTTCTCTTCCCCAGAGAGCATGTCATAGCAATGGGCTGTGTGGGGCTGGGCTGCTGTCTGGGGCTGAATTCCAACATCTCATTAGAATTTAATTTTTTTATGTGCAATTGATGTGAGATCCTCCTGAACAATTTTTTAATACCACCTTTATGCAGAAACTCACTGGTTCTTTAAAGACTGATGAATCTATGAGGCATACCCAATAATGGCATGTGTTCTTCTTTAATATATGAGGTTTATTCATATGCCTACTATTTGTTTTCCCTGTGCGCATCAATATATAACTGTGGTCTGCCAAGTTCTTTAAATAGTGTCTCATAAAAATCACCTTCCTCTTCTTTGGTATCAAGATTGATTTGAACCATAGGTTGGTTTAACATACTAATACAGAAAATGGAGATTTACATCTGAGATTCATATCTATTCAGAGATTCATATCTGAAATTCAGAGATTCATAATTGAGTCTTTGATGATTTTATGAATATGAGCCATAACTTATGGAGATATTTCAAATCTGAGTTTCTTACGAGTGTCTTTAGAACTCATTGAGCACCAGCTAGACTGAGCTGGGCAGCAGGAAACTAGCTTTATAAGGCTTTTTAAATAGTGGCACTTCTCTTGCATTTTTCATTCACTTTGCTGTATGTTTGAACTACCTTCTTGTCTAGTAGGCAATCGTTAATGATACCCTCAGACATCTTGTTATAAGCTGTAATAATACATAAAACATCTGCAAAGATACTGTTTTGCTCTGATAAGAAAAAATGCCTTTTTTAAACTTAGTGTCTGTATTTTTTCTCCAGACAAAACATGAAAAACCATAGAGATCATACAACAATCCTTGCTTTTACACTTTTTCAATCCCTTTTAGGTATTCATGCTTCACCTGTAGTTTATTATATACAATATACTGTGATTAAATCTGTATGGAAGATAATTGTTGCTAATATTTCAAATATCAAGCAGTAAATTCTCCACTGATGGAGTTATGCCACTGTAACATGGCCCCGTAAGTACAGGCTCATTACCATTTGTGACAGATGAAAGTCTTTGGAAGCATGGAAACTTCAAAGACCATAACACTGAGATGCTCAGCATTATGGATGCATAGATTCAGGGAAAGGCAGTTTTATCAAAGCTGGGGGGTAATTAATGCAAATCCTTAGACTTTCAAGCAGGTAAATAGGCATGAAAGCCTCACTCATTTCTTCAAGATTGCGCATAGTGGTTTGTTTTAGTTCAGGTAGCTGATGAGTAAGTCCAAAAATATGGCTCTTGTCAGGAATAAGACACAGATACTAGACTGTGAAGTAGATTTTAAGTGTTATGTAAATATGATAAATATTAATTAGAGTGAAGCTGAAGGAAAGGCTGAAGCTTAAGAAATGGTTTTGAGAAAATGATGCATTGTGTCATGAATCAATAAGTAGAAAGCAAGATACTTGAGATATTAATGTGAAACCTGCCTGAAGTAAAAACTGTGACTCCTTTTATTACTTTATCAAGTTTATACCATCACACATCTTTTCATAAGCTTTACACTACCATTTCTCATGTTAAACTCCTAAAATATATTTAACTAAAATTCCATAATAGCTGTGGGTTTAGTTCTACCAAAATCCTGATTTCTTTTTTCTTGTTCAGGTTTTTGCTTCTCTAAAAATCATGTTATTTCACAGCTTGGTTTTGTTTGCTCAATCTGTTAATATACAATCCTCTTTAAATAAAGTTTTTTTCATAGTTTTCTATCAGAGGCTTTTCTAATGTATAGCTGATTTGCATTTCTAGTGGCTAATAGTATTTTGCCAACTTAACGAATATCACACAGTAAACATTTCAGTTACAAATAACTTAGTTTAGCAAAAAAGTAACCAGCATGTATACTGACATGATTATTAGCAATTGACACATTTTTGCCTAGTTTCTCTGTTTGCAGGTTTTTTACATATAAAGCAATTACATTTCTAAAACATATCATGATCTTTATACTTCTTGAGCAAAATCTCAAAAACTTTTTTCCTATCATCAGAAGACAGAATTGTTTCAAGTTCTCAGAGTCAACTCACACATCAGAAATCAAGAGTGACAAATCAAGAGGTATAAATCGAGATGAAGGGCCATGAGCAATGTGATCAGAATAAGACTGAATAGAGGGCAGCAAGAAAATACCTCAATTTGTCTATTGTATCCATAAATTATTATGGATTTTAGAAGTATCCTCTCATCAGCTGGTAGCTTTCTTATTTAAATTCAAGTTGTTGCTAGAATGTGTAGTTTTTTGATACAGCAGTAAGAGGTGAGAGGAGTTGAGGGTCCAGACAGAGACCAATGTGAACTTCTGCTTTGTCAATTGCAGTTCTTTCAACATTGTTCCAGACTCTGAACACTCACGCAACTGTTCAGTTGCATTATAATCCTTGTCTCCTAAGCAAAGCGTTCTGAGATTCAGCAAAATAGCAGCTCCTTTACCCTCACAGTAAAGTTTCTAAATAAGAGGTTTTGTTGGATGGCTTCCTCATGTGAGGCAAAACAGTGTTGTTCTTCCAGTCTTCATTGTAGAGGAATCCTCTGCTAAGAGATGTTTCTATGTACATAGGATTGCATAATTTTTTAAGGTGATGTCATGATCACAGCATGGTTTCAGAATGTAAATACACTTTCCAATACTCTCTTCGATTCTTGTCCACAATGACAAATAACACAGCTTTTGGCCAGAAAAGACAGCACAATACCCCATGCCTTTCTCTGGAAGGTGCAATGTCCAGGTACAAATTTTTCAGGGTTACAATTTTCTGATACTGACCTGTCTGCCTATGAAATGAAAAATATCAGTCTACAATGTCAAAAGAAAACTTTTTAGTATTCTGACACTCTGAAAACTGTTGAAAAATGCTACTTGCTCAGGTTTCAGTTCAGTGGCACTGGCTGTCCCTTCATGTGTAGCATCTTCCTGGCTTTAAACCTCTGAAAAGAAAGCACAAACACTGAGAGAGTTGACTACACTCAAGACACACTTGAAAAAAATAGGTCTTTCCAGAGACTGATTCACCTGACTGTAAAATAAAGAGGGTGAATGGTGTCCTGGAGATATCTTTCTCACTCACTCCTTTAATTATTAGGCAATGACCTGAGACTACAGGCATAATTCTCGTCATCTACTAGGTGAGATTCATATGTTCATCTTCCTGTTATATGCCCTTCATAACTGTACATTCGTTCATACATAACATATTAATCAAGTGGAGGAAAATATTATCCTCTTATGAACCTGAAATTCAATAAAAACTGCATTTAAAAATTTGCTGTACTGAATTAACCAAAGATAAATTTCTTAAATCCCTGCTAGCAATCTGAGCATGATAGTTTCCTTCATCTGATCATAATCAAATATTATAAACTATTCTCTGCTCTATTCTCTATGCTCTGGCAGGGGGGTTGGACTAGATGATCTCTCGAGGTCCCTTCCAGCCCCTAAGATTCTATGATTCTATGATTCAAATAGAGCAATTTTTTTTCTTATGTTCTTACTTTCTGCCACTTTTTTGAGTATTAAAACTTCCAGGTGTTTTCTAATTGTACCATGATTCATACAGCTTTTTTGGAAATTATTGTTTCCTTCTCTCTTTAGCAGTCAGTTTTATGTTATGCATTTCTTTTAGTAAACTGATTCATGCCAGGTGCCAGTTTTTCTCATCCTTTTTTTAACAAACCAAATGAAAAAGAAAGTTAATGATGAAAAACTACACCATTGGGAGGTCAAAGAGTTCATTTTTTGACACAGACTCATTAGATGATGTGGCACACACCAAGGGTGGCATTGATTACCATAGCCTCTGTACTCTTAAAGGTTAATGATCAGGCTAATTAGCTGACCTATTGAAACTAGATAACATTCAATTGAGCTAAGCGACAGGTGACTGTAGTTATTAAAATGGACCAGAAGCAGACTCTCTACTCCTTTTGCATTAGGTTTAGTAATTTTTAACTGGAGACCAGCAAAAGTAAGTGTGGAAGATATTGGTCAATATTTTCCTACACCACAGGAACAAGTGCATGATTGACACTTTAGAGATTTGATCCAGAAAAATCATGGCCCTATGTAATTTGACAATACATCTCAGATCAGGAGGATCCCTGTACCAATTGTTTTAGTTTGCTTTGATGTTTCTCCTGCACTGTGTTAGTGTAGACAGCACAAGACGTAAGATCTGCACAAGTCATGTCTTTTGCTACTCTAGCTGATATAACTAGAAAATTAGACAAAAAAAGGCATAAAACCCCATCCTTCCTTTCTAGACAGTGATATCCCAATAGATACTTTGTAAAGTTTTAATCAAATGTGTGGAGGAGGCAGCATAGGTAGAAATAGAGACTTAGGAGGGATAACCAGGACGATTAAAGTAAGTCCCATCTTATGAGATGGAACTTCAGAAGTCCACAACATCACATATTCTTATCCTGTTTCACATATGAAAAGTTACAAAATGCTGTCCCCATAGTATTTAGGAACTTTAGTACATGAAGTTCAATAATCTAGAAAGAAACAGGTAATGCTAAAGATTAGTTCAGGAAGCAACAATAGTTTTGCTCTCTGAAACTTCAGGGAATTCAGGAGCTGAAGATGGTGTCTGCTTCATCTTAACAAAAAGAACAGATCCTATGAATATAAATAAGGAAAAATTTGTTCCCTGCTATAAAACCAAATGGCTTTCTAGCCCTGGAATATGAGAAAAAGACATGTGAAAATATTTTTCAGTATCAGTACAGTCACAGCACACTAATCACCATATCCTTTCTAACAATAGATGCTTTAGAGGAAGACCAAAAAAGCCCTCAGAGTCACGAAAAGGAAACTCCTGGCCCAAGCAGATTCTTATTCACTTGTAATTGGATAATTAACTCAACACAAGCCTAAAGGCTATATACAGTTCCTTAGGGATTTCAATAAGTAATTAGCATAGCTACTTTTTTCAAATCACACCTTCACTTAGGTTAAGGTTTCACTGGTTTGTTTTCTTTATACAGTAATTTTATGTTTTCATAAATTTTTATGAGGCATGTTTGGTATAATTTCTTAAAGACAGATTAAGCAATGATGGGGAATGTTCCTGTTTACTGGAACACGATTATCTGAACTGTTAAACTGTTATAATTATTGTGGCACAGTTGTGGCCAGTGTTAATTATCACTTTTCTAAAGCATTTCTGTGCATGTTTCTGCTACTAACACAGGCCAGGGACCATTTCCAAAACTCAGTTTGCATATGACCACACTGTTTTGTGCATAAAAACATTCAATATTGCTATCACAGACTTTTGTATCAGCTGGCCTCAGTGCTACAGTTTAAGATGTGCTAAATTCACTAATGACGATTGTGGCTTTAGTGAAATCTTCAGATCCTGGATTCATATTTCTTATATGAAAGCTACATTCTTTTCATCAAGAACACTTCATTTCTGTGTGGCACATTTTATCCAGTGAACAACAATGTTTCTGATGACTGCAATGATAAAATCCAGAGGAGCAAAACTATCTGAGATTTCAGTATCTAGATGATGAGGAAAGACTGAAAAAGCTGGGCTAGTTCTTCCTGCTTAAGAAGAATTTTAGCCTATAAACTTGCAAATCTTTGTGGCAAAGAGTGAAGAAACATGTTATGTGGGGTCAATGAGGTTAGGACAAGTAATGGTCACATGTAAAGTGAGGGAAATTCAGATTACATATAAGGAAAAGCAAAGTAAATGGAAGGATTTTAGTAACACTAAAATAGATCACTTAGCTTACAGGATGTTCATTCCTAGCACTTTTAAAGAAAAGCTGCAAAAAACATGAAGAATTATTTAATTGATAAAATCTTAGACAGAGAAAAAATATAGAAGGCACTGAAAGTGCATTCTAACCCAATTTCATTAGAAATGTCTGATAATGCTAACTGCATATGACAACAACCCAACTTAAATATTTGATGCAGTCAGGGAGTTTTGATTTTCTTGAAAAAGCAAAATAAAATTGAAAACTTTTTGATTATTATTTATTGACCATAAGTACACTTTCGTTTCAGCATCAAGTCATGGCTAGTGAGGTAGGTAAAGAGTACAAAACCCAATTATTTAAATAACATTTTATACCATATTTTTGCACATACCCTAAATGTGAGCATTTCTGATTATTTTTTTCAGTTACAGAGTTTTTTTCCACTTCTTCTCCATAACACTAATTTTAAATGTATCTGTCATAATTGTTCTAATTACTTTTGAATTAATTCCTTTTCCTAGCTAGAAATTCCACAATTTCTAGTTTCTAATTTCCCTATTTCCACATTCAGTTAAACAGATTATTTTACCACATAATATCTGCTGTAATAAAGGAGAAAGCAACTTTATTCCCCTTTCTCCCCCCACCCCCTTCTAGATTTTTATTTCACTGCAGTAAATCTGGCAGGGTTGTTTACAACAGCTGTTCCACTTTTCCTTTCTTCAAGTACTGCAAGCTATAAAGCTCCATACCAGGCTCTTAATGCACTCAATCATTTACCTAGTAAAATACTGAAGACTAATGAATCTTCCCCATATAAAGCTTCATTTAGCTGGGCTTGACAGTACAGTAATATAGCTCAAAGATGTGTGAACAAGCAACTCGAATACCTGAAGCCAGATACATTTAAATAGCTCACAGTATGCTGTATATAAGAAAAGAAGTACAACAGTAGAAGGAAAAACAAGAGGTTTTTGCCTCAGGCTACCTTTGGGGCATTTGAAGTAATGTTCTAATTCTACCAGGATCAGCACGGTGAAGCGTATATTGTAACATAAATTGCTCATAAAGTAGTTATAGAGATTAAATGTCTTCTAAATGCTTAATTTTAATTGGAAAGTGATTAGCCTGAAGGCATAAAAGTATGTCTAACATTTTTTTTCTTTTAACAGTTTAATAAATAGTTACAGAAAGTAGTTAATTAGAATTTCATAACAGCATTAAAAAACAGTTAACTTCCTTAGTTTTCTGTTGTAATTAGAAGTTACAGAATCAAATTTTTAAGGCTGTATAAAAATCGTCTTCAACTCATTATCTCTCAATTGATTGAATCTGAATTCTGAAGGTATTGATTCAACTGAATATTTTGGTATATATGCAGAATCTTTGTGAAAAATACCAGATGCAAATGCCAATATATATGCCCAAAAGAATATTATTTTGTATTAAATGTATGTAAAAAATTTTGTAATCAAATACTGTTCATCTGAATAGTGCCTTAAGTAAATACATTTTAATTATTTACAAAAAATACTTTATTTTATTTTTTTTAAATGAATTTATTTGTTTTCCTTCCAAAGTGGTTCTCTGAATCTTTTATCCAAGTCAAAAATAGGCAGAAAACCACTTTTGGCTCCCCAGTAATGAAAGAGCCACAGTGATCTTTGTGCCAGAGTAAATTGTACAGTTCTGTGCAGTCTTTTTGCTTGTTCCTTTCTGTGTTTTACATTAACTATGTCAATTACATGACATTTTAAAACTAATTAATTAAGACTCAACAATTAACTTTATTAATTCAAAGACAGTCTTCTCTCTCAAGCTTGATACCAATGTAAACAGCTCCTTTAGCAATTCATCATACGTTATCTGTGTGACACTTGGTATGTATGAAAAGTCTGTATTTTTTACTTTTTCTGTGATAATATTAAACATAAAGATTACAAATTTGGTGGTACTAGGGGTGCCTTCTGCATTCCTTCCACACAATAGGAAACCAGATGTGCTAGACTTCCAGGAAGCTCTGCTGAGTTGTAGTTGCCATCCAGATCTAATCCATTAATTCTTGCATGGAGATAAAAACATAGTCATTCTCTGTTCTTCTTGTTTTAGAACAATAATTATGATTATTAAAACTATGCCACACCTCTTTTAAGGAAGAAAGGGCTCAAAAAGTTAACTTTTACTAAAGTTAACTTTTACTAATGGTTCATGTCTTTGTGCATCTGAAAGATCGGCACAACCAAGACTAAGTTTCTGTGACAGCCTTCACCCCTAATTTTATTTATGATGAGTTGTGTCAGACCTAGGTTGGTTTTCTGAAGGGCACGGCCTCATTTTCACAATCTGAAGTCCAAATCAAGGACAGAAAAAGCTGTCTTCCAGAATGGCATTACTGGCTCTTTCAGCCTTGATTTAGTTATTTGTTTTGGTTTGTTGTTTTTTTTTGTGCATGTATGTTTGACTTTACCTCCAGACCTCCCTAAATAGACTGTCATATTTTAAGGCAAACATAGACTGTATATTTCCAGCATAACTCCCCTGTAAGTTCACTTAACTTCCTTTCACACCTGTGCAATCACTAATTGCTAGTTTACCTCCCTGGCTATAAACATTTATAGTCTACAATTACTCTGTGCACTAATTATCTTGAATAGCTGGTTTGGGGCAAGAGAAGAAGTCAATGGGAAAATATATACCTTGTTTTCTAGCACTGGAAATATGTAGTCTTCCTGTAACATGAAGACAGTATATTAATTCTAGTTTTCTGAAATTAATTATCAGAACCTAGTTCAGTCTAAGTTGAGATAACCATAAAAGACATAAAGTTTGCAATTTGCATTGCATGCAACAGTGAAAGCTTTCTTGAAATCTGTAAAAGTACTTTCTTAGAATTCACAAACTAAAGACTCCAGTCCTTGACTGAACTACATGACAGAGTGGGAGAAAACATTTTAGCTATGAAGGTTAATTATGTTATGAGTAGTTTTGAAAAACTCTCACTTTATTTGAAATTGGAAAATACTTGTTCCTTTGAGAAAATGCAATTGCTGTGAAGGGTGATACATACTCTTACGGATTTTGAGGTCTCCTCTGTCCTTCAGTCTGTAAACAGGATACTTAAGCCTTTACCATATTGAACCTTTAACTTGAACTCATTAATCTTTGTTTCATTTTGTCACTTAAACACTTGTCACCCTAGACAGTTACATCTCCTGTTCAAACTGCTTAGGTGATGTTGTCTCACTAAGATGCCTGTAGCAGAACCTGAATGCACTGGCCTGAATTCTCTGTCACATGCTCCGTTCTGTAAAGATCAAATATGCATTTGCTTTACAGCTTTTTCAGACTGCTGGTCCAAGTTAATATGCTGTCAAGATCATGTAAATCAAGCTTACTGTGAGGAACATTCAGGAATATGATTCTAAAGCAACATTACTTTGGTAAACCCTTTTCCACACTTCAGTTTTCTGTTGTACATGATTTTTCTCCTTGTTTTTTCTTGTTTTCTTTCATACCCAAGGGTTAACAGAATGTAAGGTTTGTGTAATAATTACAGATGTTTTTTAATCAACTAAAAGTTCAAGTTATTTGCTAATTAAAGGTAATAAAAACTGAAAGAGCAGCTCCCTTGATATTGTCAGAATTCTGATTATTCTTTGGTTATGATGGATTATTGAGGATTATTATTAGTATGGATTATTAAGTACATTTGTAAGGAGGAAAGCTTAATGCCTTTGTCATCCTCTGCTCCATTTTCCCCCTGAAACTTGTACTATCTCTTATTATCTTTCATATGCCATTTTCAGGATTCTCTGTTGCCTTCCACCTCCATGAATTTATACAATCTCTCTTTCTGGTTTACAGTATTATATGACAACATGGTGTGGGGATTATCTTGAAATTTTATTTCTGAAACATCAGTATCTGCCTACCTGCCCTCCAATGATATTTTGTCTTTCATTATTCTGAGAATTCATATTCTTTAATCTATTCATAGTTCACAATGTATTTGTTAACTCATGTCCTTAATAATTCAGTTGATTTTTTTTGGTGATATTTTTTTCCAGTCATGTTCAGTGTTTTTTCCTGGGTGGTTTTGTCCACAACTAATTTGCTTCTTTATTCTTCTTTTATGCTAATAACACCTGAAATAATTCTTCTCTGACATTTCTGCTTATTTTTCATTTATGAAGAATGCTTTTTAGATGTTTCAGAACAGATTTGTGGGAACTTTCAGAAAAGGTTGAGGATCAAGTAAGGTTATACCAAAATGAAGTTTTTTTTTTACTTGTTCCTGATACCCTGTCTGCTAAGAAATCTTCATTTTGGACCGCCCATTTTTTTTTGTATTGTTATAATATTATGTGTCACATAATTCTTTGTAAGTGAAACTTGTCCCCTTTGGGAGGACTTAATCAGTGTTTTCTCCATGGGTGTAATGAAATAATATAAATCTTTCTTCAGACACAGGGCACATAGTAAATTAGTGTGATACTGACCAAAAATCAGTTCATGCATGTTTGGAAAAACATGAGCTCAGTTATTAATTATAGTCATTAAAACACAAATCTACAATTACTGGAAGAAGTAACAAACATAAATCAGATTAAAACTCTGCAAAATAATAAAACATTTAATATTATTTTTTTCTATTTCTGCAGTTTTCACTTCTCATGAGGATATTTCTCTACATCCACCAAATTTGGCTGAGTTTCTTCAGGACAAAGCATCTCTGTTTTGCCAGACTTCCTTATTATAGGGAAGGTTTTCAAATTGTTCACATCATAAAACAAGTATGACTGCTAGTTCCACTTCACCAGACATCAACACTGGCACAAATGTTTACATTTTCCCTAGATGGCCAAACCAGTCACTAAGGAATTAAAAAGATCTGCATCTATAGCCTACTAAATTCTCTCGCTATCAGAGAAAACTAGTAATCTCTAACTCCTTAGAGTTAGTAACTACTTCAGTATAATATTGTATCATAATCAGTTGCAAAATACATACAAATAAAGTGTTTCCTTTGCTTTATATCATGTTTAATTGATGGATGATGAAAAATTGGAACATGTAAAAGTGTTTAATAGGGTTAAATCATATTATTTTTGCTTATTGTTACTTAACTGTAGGCAAGATACAAAGGAAATGTAATTTTTTAAAGAAGAATCCCAAGAGCTCTTAGAATAAAATGACAAAAAATATTATTTTTTTTTTCAGTATTAATTTGGTTATCATAATTTTTAGTATGACTTCTTAGTTCCATTACTATGAAGGAGAAAATGGGATAAGAGAACTTTGAAAAAAAAAAAAAAAAGTATTTTAAAAATACCAATGTACTCCTCCTGATAAATTATTCTGTATCATATGGGATGGATCATCTAACTGAATAAAAATTAATGTAAATAACCTCTAACTTAAATTACTCAGCATAAAATTATGATGGCTTGTCGGTCTCAGGAAGTATTGTTACTTTTTTTGGCAAACAAGAAATTGACCATGAGAAAACAACCATAATACTACCCTTACCTGAACTACATAAAAAGAGGAATAGTGGTCCCTCACAACATTCTTGTAACTAAATTGGGCACAAATGGGTTTCTTTGGTGGACTGTTACATGGATAAAGAATTGGCTAGATGGTCATGACCAAATAGTTACACTCAATGGCTTAATGTCCAAGTGGAAACTAATAACAAGTGGTGTCCTTCAAGGATAGTACTGGGACTATTACTATTTAATATCTTCATCAATGACACAAACACTGGCAATGAGTGCACACTCAGCAAGTTTGCAGATGACATGAAGCTGAAAGTTTCAGTTGGTTCACCAGACAGTTGAGTTGCCATCCAGAGTGACCTTGACAAGTTTGAAGAGTGGGCCTGTGTGATCTTTTTTAAAGTTCAACAAGGACAAGTGCAAGGTCGTGCGCCTGGGTCAGGGCAATTCCGAGTATCAATACAGACTGGTGAGTGAAGGGATTTGGAGCAGCCCTGTGGAGAAGGCCTTGATGATATTGGTGAGTGAAAAGTTGGATATGAGCTGGCAATCTGTGATCACAGCTCAGAAGGCCAGACAGTTCCTGGACTGCAGAAAAAGAAGAATGGCCAGCTGGTCAAGGGAGGAGATCCTCCCCTTCTACACCATTCTCATGAGATCCCACCAGGAGTGCTTTGTCCAGCTGTCAGGACCTCAGTACAAGACGTACATGAACCTGTTGGAATGGGTCTAGAGGAGGGACACAAAGATGATCAAAGGACTGGAGCACCTGTCCTATGAAGAAAATACGAGAGAGTTGGCGTTGCTTAGCCTGGAGGGAGAAGGCTCCAGGGAGACCTTATTGTGGCTTTTCAATACTTAAAAGGCAGTTACAGAAAAGATAGAGACTTTCTACCAGGGCCTGCTGTGACAAGACAAAGGGCAATGGTTTGAAATCAAGGGAGCATAGGCAAAAGGAATATTATGTATTTATTTATTTATTTATTTTTAATGAGGGTGGTGAGACACTGGGAGAGGTTGCCTGGAGAAGCTGTGAACACAGCATTGAAAGTGTTCAAGGCCAGGTTGGACAGGGCTTTGAGCAAACCTGATCTTTTGATACGTGTCCCTGCTCATATCAGGTGTGATTGAACTAGATGATCACAGAATCAGTGAATCACAGAATGGTTTGGATTAGAACGGTAATTTCGATCCCAAAACATTCTATGCTAGTACAAAATTTTATACCAAATTTCCCTAACAAGGGCAGTTGCTACAGCTCATTTATACTATTAGAAACAAAATTTTGAACCAAAACTCTAGAAATTTCCCTTGTTTAGGCAATTTAGTATCACATTTTTTACTAACCAGAATAATATTTGGTATAATCAAGAAAAATGTCAAGTACAATTGGTAGTTACTGATATTTTTTTATGTTTTATTAAGACTTATAGAATGTATATATTTATCTCTCTCTCTCCAAAGTCTAGAGAAATTAAATAAAAATAATATTGAAATTCACTAGCAGCCTGGTCACATCCCTGTGTGAGTACTGAAAAGATAAATTAATACTAAGATTAATCTCTCTCAGTCATATTCTTATGGTGGTTGCCTTGGTTTATTTCATTCTCTCTGATTTGTTGGGAATAACTACAATGCAGATTATAGATTTCAATAGTTGTAAAAAATTGTATATTTACATATAATATACACATTCTTCTTTATATCCTCTTAAGTCTGTTACACTTACTAAGAAATCCTTTATTTTGTGCTTATCAAATTACAAATGTGGTGCTTATCAAAACCAAATGAAGCACTGAATTTAAAACCCATCTGTCTAACCGTGTGTCAGAGAAACAAACCCAGAAAAGTCATTAATATCTTGTGTTACATATTATTCTTGAAAGACTGGACATGCTAATTATTGCATTGAATAAATTACACTTATTCTGCTCTTTTAAGCATCTCATATGTGGCAACATTGATGAAATCATCACGCAGAATGTTTTGAATAAGAAAAAGTGAATGCTAGTTTTCTCAGTTAAAAAAATGTTCCCAGGGCTAAAGAAATAGATGATACTGATGACAATTTATCATGAAACAGAACCACCGATGAGTCAAGGCCATGAAAATCCATTCCAGTTTGCAAGTAATATGAAAGCCACATCTCTTTTAATAATAATAATAATAATAATAATAATAATAATAATAATAATAATAATAATAATAATAATAATAATAATAATAATAATAATAATAATAATAATAATAATAATAATAATAATAATAATAATAATAATAATAATAATAATAATAATAATAACCCATATATGTATCAGATAGCTTACCTTTATTATTAAACAGGGGTTCTCATTTTCTCCATTCAGTGTTCCAAAATGACTGTAATATATTATGCTTAAAATTTATAACACTGCTGGGTATTTTTGGTGCATCAATAATTAGAAGAGAAAGTGAGGAATTGATCAATTTACTAAACTAAAACCACAGATGTGAATGTGCTGTGTTGTCAGTGGATAAAACAGCGAAGGATATATAAACCTAGGCAGAAGGCTCCGAGTTCTGCTGTTATTATATCATGGATGTTATTTCTCTTGCTGCTCTCTTACTTGCATCATTCCCTCTGGGTACTAGAGCCTTCATGATTCATTTTCTTTTGATTCTCAATACTACTTTTTGGAATTGGAAAGACAAAGAAATATTCAGAAGTGAACAGCAAGTAAATTCTTTATGATGTAAGTAACTAAAAAAGATTTATAGCAATGTGCTTTTTATTCTATTAGAATTCTTCACTTAGCTCTGTTCTGAGTTCCATTTCATATATTTTACAAGGCTTGCAGTTTATCTGTTCATATCAGTAGACTTTTTATTTAATTTTCTCATACACTTTGACACTTAACAGCACTGAATAATGAAAGTTTTCCACAATGGAAATGCTGTGGTTATTTATATTCTTTATAAGCATACAGGTTTAGTTCTTTCAGCATTTGAAGCACCCTCAGGTATGGTTTGCAACTCTTTTTACAGATCTAAATCTCAAGGGGATTGCTCTTCTTGTAAGAAAGGACAAACCCTGTGCTCAGCCAGATTTTCAAGAATCGGCATGCAATGTTAACACTTCTGAAATTTTCTTTACTAACTTTAATCCATTCTAAATGTATAAAGATCTCACTAAATGGCCATTGACATAATAAGACCCTTTCCACTACTGATTTTCTCAAAGCTGTCTTTCACACAGTGAATAAAAAGCCAATGAGGACAAACATCTGTAGTGACCCAAACAACACCAAAACAGCAAACCAATAACAACTTCAATTTAGTTTCTTTAGAACAGCAGGACATTCATTTAGTAGCAATAATTTAAAGCGGAATCATAATAATAATAATAATAATAATAACCACACATATATGTATCAGATAGCTTACCTTTATTATTAAACAGGGGTTCTCATTTTCTCCATTCAGTGTTCCAAAATGACTGTAATATATTATGCTTAAAATTTATAACACTGCTGGGTATTTTTGGTGCATCAATAATTAGAAGAGAAAGTGAGGAATTGATCAATTTACTAAACTAAAACCACAGATGTGAATGTGCTGTGTTGTCAGTGGATAAAACAGCGAAGGATATATAAACCTAGGCAGAAGGCTCCGAGTTCTGCTGTTATTATATCATGGATGTTATTTCTCTTGCTGCTCTCTTACTTGCATCATTCCCTCTGGGTACTAGAGCCTTCATGATTCATTTTCTTTTGATTCTCAATACTACTTTTTGGAATTGGAAAGACAAAGAAATATTCAGAAGTGAACAGCAAGTAAATTCTTTATGATGTAAGTAACTAAAAAAGATTTATAGCAATGTGCTTTTTATTCTATTAGAATTCTTCACTTAGCTCTGTTCTGAGTTCCATTTCATATATTTTACAAGGCTTGCAGTTTATCTGTTCATATCAGTAGACTTTTTATTTAATTTTCTCATACACTTTGACACTTAACAGCACTGAATAATGAAAGTTTTCCACAATGGAAATGCTGTGGTTATTTATATTCTTTATAAGCATACAGGTTTAGTTCTTTCAGCATTTGAAGCACCCTCAGGTATGGTTTGCAACTCTTTTTACAGATCTAAATCTCAAGGGGATTGCTCTTCTTGTAAGAAAGGACAAACCCTGTGCTCAGCCAGATTTTCAAGAATCGGCATGCAATGTTAACACTTCTGAAATTTTCTTTACTAACTTTAATCCATTCTAAATGTATAAAGATCTCACTAAATGGCCATTGACATAATAAGACCCTTTCCACTACTGATTTTCTCAAAGCTGTCTTTCACACAGTGAATAAAAAGCCAATGAGGACAAACATCTGTAGTGACCCAAACAACACCAAAACAGCAAACCAATAACAACTTCAATTTAGTTTCTTTAGAACAGCAGGACATTCATTTAGTAGCAATAATTTAAAGCGGAATCTTTCCTGAAGCAAACGTTTGGAAACATAAATACATATGCACAGACACACATAAGTAAATGGAGAGATACATGTATATTATACAGATACTTTATATAAATAAATAATACAAATCAATAGGCTTAGCATTCAAAATAATTGACTAAAACTTTAGTCAGTTAAAATGCATGTAACAGTGCCCAGATAGTGAGCTAAGTACATCCAATTTAGCTGACATAGGAACATTAACTTAGCTTAGTAAATATTTTTAGAGAATACCATGATTTCAAGTATAATGAGCTCACCAAAGACCATTCAAAGTATCTGTAACAATGAAAGGTCTGTGTTGCAGCCTACCAGAGTGGATATTTTACAGCATAAATGGTATGTGAGGATGAATAACAAAATAAAATAAGTGGGATAACTTAAACATAATGTTAAGCAAAAAACGAGGTAAACCAAGCACAGTGTAATCCATGTTGCTTATTGAGAAATATCTCTAAAAAAAAAAAAGTTTTCCCAGAATTTCCACCTAGGATTAATTTTAAAGGAATTAGTTGTCTTCAGAAGAGACAGGAAGTGCACTAAAATCTGTCTTACATGTTCATCAGATCAGGACAAAAAATCTTGTTGAAGATAGGTTGTTTAAGAATACAGGCAGATTCTGACTATCTCAGAAAAAAAAAGACAATGAAAGACCACTGATATTTTACAAGTCACTTAATCCCTATCTGCAAAATTGGAAAGAATCTATATGATGAAAAATGGAAGGAATACATCAGCCCAATTAGAGAAAGGAAGAAAATAAGACCAACAATAAACAGCTGTCAAAGTTGAGTCAGGCTTTTTGTTACTCTTCTGCATGATAGCACTTCTCTTCTTGTCTTCTTGCCTCTCGAATTTAAGACTTCTCATGTCACCAAAGGTGTCTGAGAAGAGGTACACCTTGTGCAAAAGCATACCTTGTATTCTTCCAGGTATTTTGTAATAAGTCTATCATGTTCCCTAATTCATTTTTTTATGAATAACACCTCAACATATAATTTAAGGTCACTGATGGGTCTTCTCCACAGAAGCAATGATTCCCAATCATCCATAAGAAGTGGTGATTTTGGTAGACAAACACTTACAAAACTTGTTTACTCACTCAAAGCCAGTTTCTCCTCCCTGATAGAAATAGTAGCACTGTGGTCAAGTATGCTGTGATTTTCAGCAGAAACAGATATTAAAACAGGGACAAATTTTTCAGGAAGCATCTACTGGATAAAAGAATCAGCTTTCAGCCCCCTCTCCTAGTCAGCACACAAACACTATGATTTTCTTGTGTCAAACAGCATACTTTTCAGGCTCATACTCATACTAAATCTGTGTAGTTAATTGCTTTTTTTTTCAATGTTTTCTTTTTTTCTGAAGAGAGAAAACCCAATAAACTGTTTTCAAGAATTTACTGTGGACAAAGTTCTGCTTTTCGTATACAATTTAATACTATTCTTACTACGATGTGTTTTCACAAAGGAAAGATTCTGTTTATCATTTGTAAGGGTACTAGAATCTATATTATGCCAGATTAAAATGAATTCATTTAATGCTTTTGATTTGGCATCTACTTCTCCTAAATCATCTATTACTTTCTGAAGTTTCTTTTTCAGATGTAGAATTTAATTGTGTGTGTATTCAAAAGGTAATTACATGCATCTATCTGATTGAATGTTCATTCACATAATGATTAAAAGTGTTATATAATGACAGTTGTTGTATGCCAAATTCAGAACTGAATTATTATCACCTGCTGATTGTAGAAGTGAATGTCTATAATATGATTAATTTTATAGCAGCACTTATTATAAACTAATACTGATCACATATTACAGTGATTATTTTGTTGTGTCAGATATCTATTTGAATGCAAATAATAGTTTTTAGTCTCCATTTACCTATCGGCAGAGAGAATTTGAAAGCAAAAAATAGAAGTATTATATACAGTTTAAATTATTATGTCTCTATAAGGGTATGGTCAAAGTATGCACTCATAGAGGCAGCCCAGGAGCACCAGGGATCTTTGAAGAGTGTTTTTTTTTTTTTTTTTTTTTTTTTCCAAGTTTTTTTTCAAAACAAAGAGGAAATAAGTTGCATAAAATAGTATAGTTAATTATATTAAAATACTGCTGTATTGCAAAAATGAAAACCATTTCAAACATCTAAAATAAAAAATAGACTTTTACCACTTTAAGGTAAAAATTATTTAGCCCTCACCACAGATCTTCGTATTTCTTTAACACAGATTGAGAGCTTCAGTGTCTTTGGGGCTTTTTTAAGTGGGATGAATAACTTCGTGTTGGTCCGTTTCCTACATTTATCTGTGAAAATTCAGGATTATTAAGAATTTTGAACATATTTGAATGTCATATTTCTGATAAAAAGGAAATACATGTTGAAAAGGAGAAAAGGTTCAGGAGTGGGTTTTGAGCTAATAAAACATACATCAGTTCTTCTTTTAATGATATTTGTATTAGTATCTCAAACCCTTCTAATATAAGTAGATAAAAATGGATTTCCATTGCTGTTTTTCATTCCTGAAGAACAAAGAGATATTCAGGAAACCCATAAATCATTGCACTGTTAGCAATCTCACACTACAAGAACACAGAAAGCTAAATCGATAGCTGGTCAATAGAAAGTTGCCCTTTGATGGAAGTTGTAGAATTACTCTCTTGTTGAAGGTTAGAACCTCTTAGTGATGAAGCTACTTAATTTCTGCCTATAATTGGAATATGGTCTTGAATGGAATAGTATAAAATGGAAACTGAACTCAATTTGCTTTCACAGCTTATTTTGACTTATTGTGCTGCTTTTCCACAACCATAGGAACTGAATATTTTTAAGAAATTTTGCAACTGAGCAGCATAAAATGTTAATTCTGGAGTCTGAATCTTAATTTATGTGCACCTTCTTAAATTAGAAATATTTCAATTGATTTGTAGCAGATTTATGCAACTGACAGAAAATTTCTCTATAAGGAATGTTTGGCTAATTCAGTTTGGTCTGGTTTTGTGAGTGAAGATAGCATCTGCTTTGGTAGTATTGTCACATGACCTTTCCCTGGGTTTTGAGGCATGGTTTTGTTTTTTTTTTATTATGAACACTCTGAATGGCCCTGGATAGCTAATTATATTAGCATAAGAAAGGTATTTTTTCCACATTTATCTAGTTGCCAATATACTCAATTTGACTGAAATAGGGTTAATGTTAAGAAGCACTGCCAGCACTTACTTTTCCTAAATTGAACGTGTTATTATCAAGCCTTATCTATATTGTCATATGGTTCAACCTTCATTGAACTAATTAGGATGAGGCCTAAATTACTTGTTGACTAACTGGATGAAACAGCTGCATTTTTTTCCCTTTAAAGAAGAATCTGTGGAAAATGTAGGCAACTCTGAGTTTAAACATTATTATCAATAGCACATACAAGGCAATCAGATTAGAAAAGCATCAGCTATTGAGGTGGCCTAAGTGGAAGAATTTATATTTTCTGAAAAGAACTAGGACAAACATGTATGTAAAATAGATAATATTGTACTACAGAGGAAAAGGGATGATCTCCTGTGTTTATTTTGATGTCCTAGTGTTTTTACACTTTTTTATTCTGTAAGATTTACAAAACTTTTAATTAAGAAAATAATATGATATGTATCCACCTCTCACAGCAGCTGTGACAGTCTAATGCACCTCAGTTTCTTTCTGAGCAAGTTGCTCAAACTAGAACAAACACGTAATTGCAAATATATTAAGTAATTGTTAGGGAGTGAACTCCCAAAAGTACTCAATGAAAGTATGTAACAGTACAGTTGATTCCCTTTGTCTAAAATACATGCAGGCAATAAGTCTGAACATATTGACTCTCATATTAGGGTAGGGTCTTTGAAGAAATATAACCACAACTACTAATCAAACTTCATTAAGACAGCCTTTCTCGTTTATCCCGTAGTGATGATGAACATTCACAGACGCTAAATCAATATTTCAAAGACTATTAGAAGATAAAGTACTATGCTTATACTGCTCCAACAGCACTCAGTGATAATCTATAGTATTAAGATGTCACTAGTTCTGAACAGTCAAAAACAATTGCATCTGGAGTCAGTATTTTGTAAAAACTTGCATTTCCAGAATACTGCCAACAAGAAAGAACAGGAAAGAATCACTACTGAACTGTTAACATTTCTCACCAATGCATTTCATGGTCCACAGTCTCCTAATTTCACTCCACAGCTGCAGCCAAATATCTATCTGGACACCACCTGCTTGTGTTTAAGCAAGGGATAGGTCTCCTTCTGGGTGGAGTTCAGAGCCCCACAAGCATCAAGCCCAGGAGATTTACAGGAGCTCATTGGTCTCTGCATGTCTTCATAGCTCTCTAGTAAAAATCAAGGCATAAAGGTATGGCAGGTAGGTTGTGAAACTCCAGGCCAGTAAATGCTCCATATCCACAAAGCCATTGAATTAATTCAGAAAGTAACATATATTCCCCATATCCTGCTAGCGAGCTGTGTTATAGTGTTCTTACTCTGCACACATCACCAACTCTGTCAAGAGCCTCCTGAAACAGGACGTTATTATAGTCAGCTAGCTGTACTTCTTTTTGTATGTGAATCATAGGAATGCACACTGATGTAATTTTCAAAAAAAAACCCACCAAAATCCTCAAAAAAACAAAAAATAACAAATAAAAACACCTCCCAAAGCAGAATGAAAAATCACCTTGTGTTCATCTGCTGCTAAGTGAATCAGTAAGCTTTTAACATATGCCTTCAAACTAAAATTAAATAATTTTGCTATACATGTTTTCCTGATTTTAAACAGATAAAGATCAAAAAACCTTGAAAACTGTGGAAAAAGTTGCTGCTTAAGCTTTAACACTGTGAATGGGGTATGTAAGGTTCTTGTTACTACATAGGAACAATATTTTTTTTTTTTATTTTTTTTTTACATTTCTCTAAAGTCACTAGAGTATTTTCCTTTTTAAATACTTAACGTTCCAGTTTGCCCACCAGACTTCCTAAACATTCAGGAAGAATTAGATACCTTCCTGGAATATGTGGAAGACAACTTCCTGACACAGCTGGTGAGGAAGTCGACTAGGGAAAGTGTCCTGCTGGACCTGCTGCTTGTTAAGAGAGAAGGTCATGTGGGGGATGTAAAGGTTGGAGTAGAGTGATCACAAAATGATAGAGCTCTCAATTCTTGGAGAAGCAAGGTGGGGAGCCAGAAGAACTGCCACCTTGGACTTCCAAAGGGTAGACTTTGGTCTGTTTTGGAGCATGGTTGAGAGCATCCTTTGGAGACAGTCCTGAAGGGCAAAGAAACCCAGGAAGGTTGGTCATATTTCAAGAAGGAACTCTTAAAGGCACAAGAGAAGGCCATCCCCAGGTCTCAAAAGGCAAGACAATGGAGAAGAAAACGAGCCAGGCTAAATAGAGAGCTTAGGTTGACCTCAGGAACAAAAGGAAAGTTTATGACCTTTGGAAAAGGGGATTAGCAACCTATGAGGAATAACAAGTTGCAGTAAAGCTATGCAGGGTGAAAATTAGAAGGGCCATGGCTCAAGCAGAACTCAACTTGGCCATTGTGGTTAAAGGTAACATGAAGAGTTTTTTTCAGTATAGCTATAGAAAGAGGAAGACTAGGGTAAATGTAGGCCCAGCTGATGAATGAGGTGGGCTCCCTAGTGGCAGAAGACACAGAGAAGGTGGAGTTACTGAATGCCTTCTTTGCTTCCGTCTTCACTGCTAAAGCTGTCCCTCATGAATCTCAGGGTTTGGAGGCAAGGGGAAAGGTCTGGAAAGAGGAACACTTTCCCTCAGTAGAGGAGGACCAGGTTAGAGTACTTGGCCACACTGAACATTCGTAAGTCCATGGACCCTGATGGGATGCATCTGACAGTGCAGAGAGAGCTGGCAGCAGATGTTACTGCTGGGCCACTCTCCATCATCTTTGAAAGGCCATGGAGAACAGGAGAGGTGCCTAAGGACTGGAAGAAATCCAATACCACTCCAGTCTTCAAAAAGGGCAAGAAGGAACTACAAGCTGATTAGTCTCACCTCTGTTCTTTGGAAGGTGATGGAGCGAATCGCTCTGGATGTCATCTCTAAACGTGTTGATGAACAGAAAGTTATTTGGAGTGATCAACATGGATTTACCAAGGGTAAATAATGCTTGACCAATCTGCTAACCTTCTATGATGAGTGGAGAGCAGCAGATGCCATTTACCTTTACTTTAGCAAGGCTTTTGACACTGTCTCCTATAACATCCTCACTAGGAAACTGAGGGACTGTGGGCTAGATGAATGGACAATGGGCTGGACTGAGAGCTGGCTGTGTGACAGAACTCCAAGAGTTGTAATTAATGAAGCAGGGTTGAGTTGGAGATCTCCAACCAGTGGTGTCTCCCAGGGGTCAGTACTCAGTCTGGTCTTGTTCAACATACTCATCAATGACCTGGATGAGGGGACAGAGAGTATCCTTAGCAAGTTCACTGATGATACAAAACTGGGAGGGATGGCTAACACCCCTGAGGGCTGTGCTGCCATCCAGTGTGAGCAGGACAGTCTGGAGAACTGGGCAGAGACAAACCTAATGAGGTTCAACAACGGCCAATGTAGGGTCCTGCACCTGGACAGAAGAACCCCATGCACCAATATAGGTTAGGGGTGGGCCTGCTGGAAAGCAGTTCTGAGGAGAAGAGTCTGAGAGTCCTGGTAGATAGCAAATTATCCATGAACCAGCAATGTGCCCTTGCTGCCAAGAAGACTAATAGAATCCTGGGCTGCATATGGAAGAGTGTGGCCAGTAGGTTGAGAGAGGTCATTCTCCCTCTTTAATCTACCCTGGTGAGGCCACATCTGGAATACTGTGTCCAGTTCTGGGCTCCCCAGTTCAAGAGAGACAGGGAACTAGTACAGAGAGTCCAGTGGAGGGCAATAAAGATGATTGGGGGATTGGAGCATCTCCCTTATAAGGAAAGGCTGAGAAAGCTGGGAATCTTTAGCCTGGAGAAGAGAAGGCTGAAGGGAGACCTTATTAATGTCTGTAAGTATCTAAAGGGTGGGTGCAAGGAGGATGGAGCCAGACTCTTTTCAGTAGTTCCTGGTGACAGGACAAGGGGCAATGGGCACAAGACGGAACATCAGAAGTTCTGTTTAAATATGAGGAAAAACTTCTTTACAGTGAGGGTGACAGAGCCCTGGAACAGGATGACCAGGGAGGTTGTGGAGTCTCCTTCTCTGGAGATATTTAAGACCCACCTGGATGCAACCCTGAGTAATGTGCTCTAGGGGATCCTGCTTTAGCAGGGGAGTTGGACTAGATGATCTCTAGAGGTCCCTTCCAACCCTGACGATTCTGTGATTCCTTCAAAAAGGATCTTCAGAGCCAGGTCAGTTGACAAAACATGTATGTTTAACCCAGAAAAGAAACACAAATTTAAACATTTTTTTTTTTTAATCTTACAGTGAGGCACCCTAAGAAAAGAGACAATTTGTTTTGTTCAGCTTGGTACAAATTAAATTTGGGGAAAAAAAAAAAAAAATAACCAAAAACCTTGAACTGGAATCCTCTCATTCTAGACAGGTTTGAATGTGAGCAGTGTTTATCAGATTAAGGTTACCAAGTATCATATATTTGTGCACAGTGACCAGAATTTATTTATTTATTCATTTATTTTAATTATTCAATTGTTTTTTTCAGGACCCAGTGAGTTTCCTCTGATTCAGAACTATCACAATATGTTCCAGTTTTAAAGCTAAATATGTAGAAAAATGTATCAATTTATAAGATAAAAACTGGGAATTTTATTGCCATCTCAACATCAAGTGGCTGGTCTGAAAAATAGTGTTACTCTTGAAAAGTCTTGTCATGCTGACACATGGCTAAGGCTATATAAAAATAATAATAAATATTTTTCTAGAGGTTTTTTTTTTTTCCCTTATAGTTAGGGATGAAGAGTGTTTTCTCCATTAAAAAGTCTACAGTCTCTAGACTATTTTCTTTCTTCCAGATCAAGTACTTAAGCTTCATAACAAAGAATATCTAACATTTTCAAACTTCCTTTGAGGAAAAAATTAATCCATTTTCAAACTACTTGCTGCAAATGAAGTGTGCTGGATCATTCTTCCTTCTTTAATGTATTCACATGCTATATTATTGATTTAAATTGGATTACACTATGAGTTTAAATAGTGCTTTATCAACACAAATATTTAGCATTTTCATGAATCACAATTAAACACGTATTCATGAAATAAATGTTTTGCCCTGGTTTCTAGATATAGATGAACAAGGACTTTGCAACTGCATTCAACTTATGTTTTTATCTGCCACTTGTTATTGCAAGATACAAGAAAATCTGAGACTGTTCCTATTAATGATTCATCTGGCATCAGAAAGTAGGGGTCATTTCCTACTGGAACTCAAAAGAAGTATTTGATTGAATGTTTTCAAGATAGCTGTGAGAGACAGACTGTTGACTGACCAAATATTTTAGAGGGGAAAAATTCCTTTAAGAACTCAAACTGCAGACCTTGCCATAAGTGGAGAGTCTATACTGTAATAACATTTGCAGTCAGAAGGGTTTTATTTTTATTTGGAACACGTAGTTTTGTGTACAATCTGTGAAGAGGAGAGGTCTATAGAGGAAAAAATTTGTAATAACAGTGTGCAGTATATTAGATAGGAGACTCTGCAAAGCACTATAGAGTCACATCGTTCTGTCTTGATGCTGCTGTAATAAATCCTCTCAGATAGCCCAGATAAGGCAGGAGGATGTGGTGATCAAACTAGATGTCTAGTAGTCATTAGTGGAATCTATTGGGAGGTGACTGCTTGTGAGAAGCAGCAAGTTCATGACTGATGGGTTCAGATGAGTGATTGAGGATAACAGAATTTAAAATGGATTTGGGGGAATAAGATGACGGAAAACTGACATACCTTATACATGGAAAGGAGTCGGACAAAAAATAGCTATGTGAAAAGCTGGTAGAAGTTGGTGATGTGGAAACTGTGGGGAGTAGGAAACTCACTAGCTACACAAGAAATGAAAATAGAGTCAGAGGAAGAAGAAGAGTGTTAGTAGAGTATCACTACAGGGAGAGCTACTAAAGGAGTGAATGCTGCTGATGATACTGGAAAAAAAAAAAAAAAAAGAGAGAATTAAAAAAAAAGGAAAATAGCAGGAAGCAAGGAAAACTGACTGGAGTGAGAGGAGCAAGAGAAAATATTTTTTTCACAAAACTGCTTTTCCACAAAACTGCTAACCAACTCTAACGTGTATGTCCTCAGAAGAGGTTTTTCATAACCAGGCTAAAAATCCCTGTGTTTTTAAACCATAGGGATTTCCTAAATTATATTTGTTTTTTTAAACAATTTAAAAATACGAATATAGTGTAGGAAATATTTGAAAAGATCTCACAACGATCATGCCACTCACCTCAATCACTTGTATTCTCTCTAAGAATTATTCATTCCAAAAAGTATTAAAAAAATTGTTCTGGCATATTTGGTCTTGCAAGTTTGGATTTTGGTAGTTTGAAACTGGAAAATTTAGCTATTTGTATGTGTAATTTGTGGCAGTAATCTAGGCATCTCCACTGTACATCAAGAAAGGTGGCAAATTACTGAAGAATTATGGGGAAAATATGTTAGGAAAATTGTTTATGAGAAAAATGTTGAGCAGTATCAGGAAATAATAACAACTGAGCATTTTTCACTCCACAAGTGAAGTGCACTTTATTTAAATGTGTCCCAAGTACATGGTGCTATTTTCCCTCTGCTCTCTGAGGATTTCTTCATTTTTTCCCCAGAAACTACATCTTCTAGAACATGTTTCATAACAGTCATTTCTCTGCATTTCTTTTGGGAGAAGTTGCTTAGCAAATTAAGCCAGGCTTTATATAAACTATACATGAAGTTAACAGAGCAAATAAAAAAAAAGCAACAACAAAACAACAGCAAAAACAAATCCAAACAAGCCCACACATAAACTACCAAAATAAACCAAAGCAAAACCAAAAAATTCTGTCACAATCACTAATTTCCTAACAATGGCCTTAAACATGGATCTATGGACTTATACATAGGCAGTTAAATAAGTGGTATGGTGTTAGTGAGAGCTGCTGCATTCTCTCTCATGTTTTCTCAGAATCACAGAATGTTAGGGACCTCCAGGAATCATGAAGTCCAGCCTCCCTGCCAGAGCAGGGCAGGTCACAAAGAAACGCATCTAGACACTCTTTAAAGTCTCCAGAGAAGAAGACTCCTCAACCACTCTCTGCAGCCTGTTCTACTGCTCTGTCATCCTCACAGTAAGTAAGTGTTTCCTCATGTTGAAATGGAACTTCCTCTGTTCTAGTTTGCACCCATTGCCTCTTGTCTTATCACAGGGCACAAGTGAAAAGAGACTGGCCCATTCTTCTCACTCATGATTCAGATATTTATATACATTAATCAGATTCCCTCTTAGTCATCTCTAGACTAAACAGTCCCAGGTGTCTCAGCCTTTCCTCATAGGACAGGTGTTCCAGTCCCTTAATCATCCTCATAGCCCTCTGTTTTTGTTTTTGTTGGGTCAGTTTCTCATTAACTCTCACCTTCTAGGAAAATTGCCATCTATGCTTTGATTCTCACTTGGCTTTTCAGGCTATGAAAGTAGCTGCAGTTTCACAGTTAAACACTTATTTATTTTTTTTTTCCAAAAGGACTTTGATGCCTTTCTGGGGTGTTTTGTTGTTCTTGTTGTTTTTATTTGTTTGTTTTATTTGTTTGGGTTTGTTTGTTTGTTTTCCTAAGAGCTTGAAGGGAGGCACTATCTTCCTTTCTTCTGGAAGAGAAATGGGAGAAGATTTACCTGGATTTTAGACAAATTAATAATTATGTTACTGTGATATAAGAACTAGACTATGTGATCTATAAAAAAGGATTTTACAAAAGCAGAGTTAACTGGGGGAAGAAATGCAGTGACACGTGAAACAGTAGGTCTCCTCATTGTGCCACTCTGCTCTGAGTGGGGCATAAAATCTGCTGGTGTCTTGAAATTCATGTTTCAGGGTCAACAAGAGGCTTGCTTAAATGGAAATTGTCAAATTATTTACAATATTTTTACCTAGGCAGAGGGAAGGGTTTAGAAATAATGGAATACTTGACCAAACGAACCATGAAGTGCTACCTACAAACTGCAATGATCAGCCATAGGAGCTTTCAGCAAAGGCAATTGAGAGAAAACGTATGTTGCTTGAAGAATTTCTCCTCTAGTTCAAGATTTTGTAATTTTCTAGGCTTTTCTGCCTTCTCTTAACAACCAGATAAGATGTTACATAAACCCATTACATTCTCAGACTGTGTGTCATCTCTATTGCATTTTTACAATAAAGCATGAAAAAGAGACTTGCTTGTATTCTTCCCTTGCCTTATGGTGAAGAGCAATCCCCCAAACAATACACTAATAATTCTAAAATGTTATCAGGGGTTTTTTTTTATTATAACTGTTAGTCTAAACTTTCAAATTTTAACCTTTAAGGAGATATGGGATATAGGTAAAATAAACAAATTGCCTAAGGGATTTCTTTGATATCAGATATTGTGAGTTCTAGGAAGCTCTGTTTCCCAAGTAAATAGTGACATACTTTCTCCTTACAGGGTGGAGTGAACTATGTCTATGATATTATCATTTTGAACCTCTAAATTCTTCCAGCCATATGAAGAGTGATGTTTGTTTGGTTAACACAGCAAAGAACACGGTGGTCCTTGCCTCATTTACTGTTTTCTTAAACAAAATTTTGGGAAAAAAGGTTTATATATATATATATATCTACACACATACACATATATATTTATGTATATAGAATTTAATGGCTTGACCATTATATTTATTTCCAATGTAAGTGCTTCATTCATTTATTAAAGGATGATTTGAGAAAACTATTTGCATTATTTCTTCAAAGGTGGAAACATTCACTGAGAAAGGAGAATTTAAAAGATTATTAAAGTGATTGTAAAATTGTTACTGTGAGACCTTGTTAATAAAACATTATTGAAAAAAATAAACTTTATTTTTTTAAAAATATAATTTCATTACCTTTGGGGAAAATTTTCTTTGAAGGACCCTATCTAGAAAAAAGGTAAAGCACTTATTAAATTAAAAAAATCACTTGGAAATGCAGAAAAAAATGGTCAGCTTCATGGTATGAGATTAAGCCTACTCTACATACTCTATATAGTGTTATATTGTAAAGATGGGAGAATCTGTAGAGTTTCTATAGATTGGATTAGACATTTCTAAAATACAATTTATTTTAAAAAATGTTTTATTAATATTAACACATACATTTAAAAAATACGAACATAAATAACATTATTTTCCAATTTAAGATAATCTATTTCTTCTAGCTCACCAAGCTCATATCATACTAGGTCCAAATCCAAATTGGATTTTTAAACATAGTTTAAAAAGCATCCAAATATATCCAGACATATTGTACCTGTCTTTTCACTCTTTTAAGAAACTTCTTTATACTAATGTCAAAGAAAAGCAGGACAAATTGGGAATTTTTTCTCTCTGCTCTACCTTGTGCAGCTCTATGCAACTCTACACAAAAGTGAGTGAAAAGTAAACTGATTCTACTTCAGAGAAGTCAGAAGATGAAATTGTTTTCTAGGACCAGCAGCAATATCATCATTTTCTATAAACAGTACATTAAATGGTCCAGTTCTCTTATCTGGTGATATTCTGTTCATGCAGAACATCTGAGCAGAGACACAGCACAGTCAAGTCACATTGTCCTTCCTGGCAAAAAGTTATTGTGCCCTGTGCACCTGAAAAAGAGGTCTGTGCTTAAAGACATTGTTCACCTGCGAATCACAGAAAGTGACAAATTAGCAGATAAACCTTAGCCTGTTTAGCATGATAAACTTTCTTAATGAAAAATTTAAAGCTTTACTAAACCTCTAAAGATCAGCTTGAAAGACAAGGAATCATCCAGTCTGCATCCTTCCAGACAGTTGAGTATCCAGCCACAAAGCACTAGTTCCGTAATCATGATACAAATGAAAAAGCCCAAGCCCAACCCAAAACAACAGAATTTGAATATTTCCTGTTCCTCATGGAATTATTATTAAGCCAATATTATGTAATTTTATTTTCCTTTGTAACTGGAACTCAGTTGGTCTAGTGCAGATGCTACCTAAACAGAACAATATATTATTCTGCAGCTTGTCATGAGTCTGCAAGGCTAAATCCTTTCTGACTTGTTGTAGATGTCAGCAATGCAGACTGTTATCCCAAAGCTTCACATTCTAGGCTCTTTGTAATCACAGTAATAAATGGAGTCTCCTTCTCTGAAGACTTTCAAGATCCATCTAGACACATTCCTGTATGATCTTTCCTAGGTGTTCCTGCTGCAGCAGGGGAGTTGGACTTGATGACCTTCAGAGGTCTCTTCCAACCCCTATGATTTTATGATGATTCTATGAAATGAGCAGTTTCAGGGCATGATGCACCTACCTAATAGAGTAAATATAGAGATGAAAGCATAGATACTACACAAAGTATCTACTTCTTTGAGCTGGCTTCCCTAGCTCTTCCCCCAAAAAGCCATCATAAAGTGATAGTTCCTAATTTTTTCAGTCACTCAGATTCTGTCCCAAGTACAGAAAGGATTATGTTACAAATGTAACTACATTCTACAAGTGATCATCTGACATGTTCAAAGCTATTATGATTCAGCTTATCCAGAGAGTAGCTTTTCTGTTTTTTTTCCTGGCAGAACCATGTGTTAACCAGGCTGGCCTGTCAACACCTAGTATGCTAAAGGACTGGTTTTGTTCCAAAGCATTCTGGTATAACCTGGGCAGCTTTCCCAAGCTGCCAGGTGGAAGAAATGGAGAAATGTCAGTGTTGGAAGACGATACGCCAAATTGTGTCAACTGTTTCTTACTGTATTTTTTTTTAATTGTGGGATCTCTACAATTGAAAGGGAACCTTCTTCATTCAAAAATAAATAAATAGACACTGAACACAGTTTTTCATCTCAGAAACAGGATGTGAAAAAATTAAAACCTAACAAACACCCTGTTGGGGAATGGTGAACATGTAATGTTTTGTGGTGCTTAAACTGTTTGAGTTTTGGGGATTTTAAAAAATGTTTCTCTATGATGAGTGGTGAAATTCTGATGTGTCTCCTGCCTCCATCTAGTTCTCATTCATCATGAAGATATCAATCCTAGCTCACATGTATTACTTTCCCACATATTACTTTTCTATCTGGAGTTCAGAATGGAAATGGGGGTTGGACTAGATCATTTTTAGAAGTCCCTTCCAAACACTAAGATTCTGTGAAAACCGGAAAATATTGTCATAATGATACTTCTGTGCTCACTTTATTAGTTCAACATGACAATCATTCTAAATTCTGACCCGAGATATCTGGATATTTCAGGGTGATATGCATAAAACTTATTAGCCTTTTTGCAATTCCAATTAACTCCCTAGATCACTTATCTACAGCTGTGTTAAACTTTCAAATTGATTTTACTAATTTTGTAGTTTCATATTAATTAAAAAAACAACACAAAAACTGCTGTGTAATTTTTACTGAGTAATTAACAAAATGGAAGATGTAAAGCAGACAGATAAATGGCAATGTAATATGCTAATTGTCCCTATTTCACTGTGGTATTATATAAGAAAAAGATCATGCCTTTGTCCAAATAATAATAATAAATAAGAAAAATAAATCCCAAAAAAAGATTAGTGCAATGTATTAAAATAAAATCAATTTTCTGGTCCCCAGATGGAGAGATGAGACAGAGAGTAAAAAGAAAAATAGCTGAGATTATAATACATTTAATGTCCTGAATATAATACTGAAAGCCTGTGCAATGTTCTTTTGTCTAGGCCAATGGCCTCTTTATTAAATATTGCTATGCATCCTGAGGTACACACCTTCTCATCTGTAATCCTTCCTTACAACATAGTCAGAATATAAGCTTTTTTTTAAAAAAGAAAACCTAAAAAGCCAAACCAAAAGAGCAACAACAACAACAAAAAAGGGCTACAGCTGTTCTTTACCTTATAGATAAACTAGTAGGTGGCGATCAGCTACCATCGCAAGATCTCAGGAGATCTGTTCCTGTCAGTATAATATTTTAAAGTATACTCTTGTCTTAACATTTACTGTAATGTATGATGTTTGGATGCATAGTGTGAGGCTGCTGAGTGACATTGAGACCACTTTAAGCAGACAATGGAGACATAACCAAAGTAAATTCAATGTCTATAAATACAGTTTCTGACATTTTTTTAATTCTTTATTTAATCCTATTTGTCTTGCTGTACCAATTAACCACATTGCTATATAATGTTATGTACTAATTCCCTGATTTATAGCCTACTGAAGTCTAGAAACATTATTCCCTTGACTTGAAATATTTTGCATTAAACCTAAGTAAATTTGCACTTTTAAAAATTTGCAGATCCCAAAAGGAGGTCTAAACATAAATATAAAAGGCATCTTTAGTTTCTAATTTCTAGGGTAACATTAATTATTGCCATTGAAACATTTACACTAAATTCCACTGTCACCACTGTGAGATTTCCTGCCTTTGATAATTAATTCAAACACTATAATCCGTATTATTTACATTTCAGTTTAGTACAAAGAAGTATAATCCATTTATAGTTATACAATAACAGCTTATCCACACTTTTATGAGTGTATCGAATGAAATATTGTAAACCTTTTTATGCAAATAGGACTTTTATATATTGATCAGATTTATGGCTTTTTGCATTTCCTACAATTCTGCATGAACAAACTGTGTTTTTTGCATGGTGTCTATAAATGTGCACCTATCTGATTAGTAGAGTGAAATGATGAGTATACATGTCTGTACTTATCACAATTTTTAAATGTTTTATTAGTTTAATTATAAGGAGCAGTTTTTGCAATGACTGTGATACAATATTCATATGTAGAACAGAGTTAAAAGAATTAATATACTTTTAAATTATACCGCAAATTAAAATATATTTATCTGGCATTAATTTTAGGTATCACTTAGGGAAGCCAAGATGTGTTTTTATTGCAGAGTAAACCAGAAAGTAGAAGTTACATTTCACTGTTAACCGACTGTTACATGACAAGTAAACAAGTTTAATCATGTTATTCACCTCATTGACTTTAATGATTCAATAATAGATGTAATAGGCACCTCAGGACCAGATGGCTAAGGGAAAAAAATGTCCCCATGAACTACCACTTTTTCAACTCAAGTATCTGATAAATATGTTAACTCCCTGCACTGCGATGACAGCCGGAATTTCTCACCAGCTGGCCAGTTGCTCTGCACAGTGGGCGCTATCATCCTCAGCTGAATGTTGAATTCTCAGCTCTGTAGTAAGGTCAGGACCTGTGGGGATTTTTTTAAAACACATTTTTTTATTGATTCTACATAAACATTATAATAACCAACAAAAGGATAAGTGGATAAGGTCTTAGAAAGGGATGGATCATGAGCTAAGACTGAATTCAACATGAGCCCTACTTGTAACACTGCTTGTCAACCACATGCATCAGCAATATGGGTTGGGTGTGTAAAGAGAAAGAGGGGCTACAGCTACATCTCATCAAGTCGTTTTACTGCCCCAACCTTTTGCTCAGTATTGTGCTGCCTCAAGCAGAGCCTACATATGTCATGCCTGGCAGACATTTCAACCATTAAAACACTGTTTATTTCTAGCTGTCATCTGTGCTGCTGCAAGAAGAGTACTGAAGACAACCCCCCTTCTCAGAAATGTCAACGAAAAGGACAGGTTGATTATCTACAGCCTGTATCAGCCAACACTGTTCAGATCTGAAGCAGAATACAGCCTACTGTCTGCCACTATTCACTGCTTTTGGCCATGTTTTTTTTTAGCACCCCTGTTCTTTACTTAGATACCACATCTGTTTCTGCTTCTGGCTGTGCAATATTCAACCATGGTGGAACATAAGAAGGCAAAAAGGTTTTTTTCATGTGTGTGTGTATCTTCACAGAATATTATATACTCCTTACCTAACTTCTGATTTGCCTTTTTAAACTAGACCACACTTGGTACTGCATCAAGAATAAATTTGGAATGGAAACTGAAATGTATGTGATCAAAAGAGAAAGGAGAAAAATAAAACACAGGTGTATTAGCTATCTCATCAGTTAAATGATTCTGAAACACAGGACAATTCCGAAAGCCCATGGTAAACTAATCATATGCCGATTCAAAGCCCACTTTTAAAAATTCAATTTCTCAGTAGATTATATTATATTATATCCAGGTTACATAAAAATGCTAGAAAATGCAGAATTTCATCACATAACACTATACAATGATTTTTTTTATTACTCACTGTATTTGTTATATACTATGTATCTCATTTAAATGCACAACAAATTCTTCAGATGCTATACTAGTAATTAGGAACAAGATGCTCATCCTACTGTAATAATGTACATCTTCCCATGACAGTATATAAAACTAATTCATTTATTCACACAATATGACTTTGTAAGCGGGTACTACTATTCCTCTGTATAAATATCCCACGTTTAAATGAACAGAAACTGAAGGACACTGACAGTTCTCTTTGGAGGTTCTTAATGATGGACATGTCTCTGTTCACATACCTTTTTGTTAAGCATATATTTGCCAAAATAACACATCTGAAAAAATAGTTTACTACAGAAAAAAACAACAAACAAACAACAAAAAAAAAAACAACCCTCAAAAAAACCCAAGCAATAGCAAACAAAACAAAACTAACAACAAAAAAAAAGCAACCCAAACCTGATAATATTGAAAGCTAGTATAACAAGTATAAAGGACAAAGAAATCTCTATTCTTGGCAAAACAGAAATAAATACAAAGATACACCATCTATATCAAGTGAAGTGTAGAAATAGGAAAGCAGGAAAGAGGAATGTGGAAAAAGGAAGAACAGTAATTTAAAAACAACATCTAAAACAAAATAAAAAATTTCCATTATGTCAGGACCAAAAATTTTGGAAAATTATTGTTGGAATTCTCATTTACTTGAATATCAGAGGCTGAAATAGCTAATTAAGAAAATAAAAACATAAGTACTATTCTCTGTGTCATCCTTCATCAAAGGAACAAACAACTCTCTCTACTCAGGTACATGAACCAAGGTACAACATGTATAAAAATTGTGATTGAACTACCTAACAAAGTGATATTAGGCCATGCTGAGAATTTACTCTTTGGCACTTTATGGATGTATGCCAGGTACACAAGCTAAATGGTTCAGAACAATCCACTACTCCAGAGAGGACTGATTTTTTTCTACAACAAATAGCAGGCAGTACTGGGATTTCTTCATCACTCTGCTGTATTTCTATGATCCTCCCCTATATATGTAGGTTTTTTCAGTTCAAAGTGCCTGATAGCAGGAAAAATCTGTGCAGACCAGATGGCTGCATAAATATCAGAATGAAGATCTTACTGAATGAAATTATTATATGTATTTTATACTTGGCTAGTATTCTGTAGTGCTTGGGGATGCAGACTTCTGTCAAAATGCTGGAAAAGTGCATGGGATAGCAAATATACAGATCTCATGCAATTTTTATTTTTATGTTTTATTTTTATATGGCCTTGCAGGACAACTCTTTTGAAAGAATAATCTGGAGCATCATACCTGGAATTTTTGCAAGAGCTTGATTGGTTCACTCTAAAAGGGAACTATAAGTGAAATAACACTCATATAGGACCTAGGAACAAATTTGGCACCTACATCACCTGGCAATGTAAAGAGATGCTAAAGCCAACAATTAACAGTGTTTTCAGACTGCATACATAATTTTGTAAGAAAAAGGATTAAACCAAATAATGCATGGGAATGAACATTTTGTAATAATAAATCACAAAAATATGACGGTAGTTTTAAATTTGGGTAATTTTGGCAGATAAAGGATTTTGGGTTTGGTAAATGGTAAGGATGAATCCAAACAAAATACAAAGAAAAATGAGACAGAAACAGAACTACTCTTTATTCAGGAACTCTATGGTTTTAATTTCTCTCCAGAAAGACAAACTGAAGACTATAGTTTCTTAAGTTTCCCATCTCTTCCAGAGTGTCCTTGATGCTAGAATCTTTATGCATATCTTTATGATAGGTGTCAGCTTCATTTATACTGAAATGCAAAATTATTCCATGGTGTGCCCTACATACCCGTCTTCCAAGTGTCTGGATCAGGTATTGGACTTCTGTTCAACGGGCAGTGTAATGTAGTGCATCCCAGTTCACTGTAACTCTCTTCTGAAGCCTTCTGGTTTCACATCTCTTCTAAAGCACATCTGGGACTTTCTTTACAGGGACAGCAAGTCATGGGCTGCAGAAAGAAGGAGACAGTACTCTTTCTCTGTTATTGGTTCAAGATATATCTGAGGAATTTACATTCTAAAATGTTTTAAAGTACCTTGATGGACATCTTTGTCAATCAATCCCATTTAATAAACACCTCCCACTCTGCTCAGGACAACTATGCTGGGGGTCAAAGCTAAAGCTGACTTGGTGTACATGCCTTCATATAAGTAATCATGAAGTTTCAGCCTTGGGTAAAGAGGTGACAGACCATATGTTTCAAGCCCTTTCTGTTCTGGATACCTCATAATTTATACAAAATGGAAAAGCAAGATTTTGGTTTGGTGCTTAGGCACATAGAAATAAAAATATTTTAATGATGCATGTAATGGATAAAGGCTTTAAGGTAATGAAAAGTGACTTCTTATTTCACTCTAATTCTAATTTTCTTTTGTTCCTTCCCAGGTGCTTGGTATGAAAATTTCACTTTCCATTTAAAGTACTCTGATGTCACAGTTTAGAAGGGGGGAGGGATAATTTTGTTTCAGTGAAAGACTAAATCAGACAACGCAAACATTTTTTTTTCTCAGGGACAGCATCAAAAAATAATTATTAGGAGTGCCTTCACCATGCTCTTGTTACACAAGGATAACTGTACCTGGATGAATGAACATAAGAAAACCTAAAGTGGGGAAGTTTGACTTTTACATCCTTTTCTGGTTTTATTTTTTTTTGTTTCCTATCTGTTGAGATACTGATTATGTAGGTCATTAGTGGTCATCTGGGCTTTGTTGATAATTAGCCTCAAAGACAAAGGCTAATTGCTCAATTGTCTTTGGAAAGTCTGATGGGAGAATCAGACCTAGTGGCCAACCAGAAAGTGAAAAAGGACAACTCTCCAGAGTTAATAAAGGATGCTTGTATTAATGTCTTCTGACTTTCCTTTGACAGTGTATACATTTTCTCTTTCTAAACACACATGCCCCTAAAGCCAATCTGCCATATCAGATATTGTAAGTTTATGCTAATAGGTAGTATTTCTGGATATTTAGGAGATAAGCTTTTTAACTGTTTCCTATAATGGTGTTTATATTTAAAAGAGGAGTTTATTTAAACGCTAGTGAAGATACAGTTATGATTACCAGTGGGAGATTTTAAATTTGTTTTTAGTGATGGAAGAGCTTTCTAAAAATATATAGTTCTGGGTGGGCAAATTACCTCAATATGTCAGTAGTAGTACTATTACTGTTACAACAGAAAAGTAAGCAGATTTAACAGATGATATCAAGGAAGCCAAATAATAGACTATCTTCTAATCTGGTAGCATTATGTTTTCTAGGTGATGATAGAAAGACCCATGTAACATGAACAGAAAACAGCTGAATCTCCTCTTTCAAGTATACTTTTCTTTCCAGACAGGATTAAATTTGGAAGTGGACTTTTATGCCATTGATAAGGGACTTATGGTTCTCTTTGTTTCTATGCAAAGTCTAGAAGTATCCTGGAAGTGTTTATATAATCTACTTCTCAGCACCCTCTTTATGGCCTGTTATTCAAATGAGAGTTTCCACAACTGACAGAATTTATGTCAGATTGCTTTTCATAAGTGGATGGAAAGGTAACTAAACTGCCTTGAAGATCTCAGCATAATTAGTTTTAGTATCCATTATAATATTGCCATTTTTAACACAGCCTGTATTTTCCCTAACCTATTTTCCATATTCATGTTCTTACATATTGCTGTGATTTTATAGAAAGCTGCTAATTAGTAAGAGATTAATTTGAATTTGTTCATTCCTACCACACTTTATGGTAGCTAACAGACCTAATAATATTGCTAAAGTGCATCATCAGGGAGTTCAGTTTTATTATTATATTTAATAATGAAAGCACATTATCCTAAACCTTTTAATTTTAAGGCCCATACAAAATATGCAGAAAAATTAAATAAGCCTAGACAACAGAATTCAAAATGTAGAAAGTCAGGAATTTGTATTCCCAATAAAAACTGTGCAGATACTGAAACTAAAGTAGGTTAAACATACTACACGCAACATTGCTTTCATTTTAGTCAGTGAGGCAGTGGGATTTTTCTCCCGATATTTGGAGTTTCAAGGGAGGATAATAGGCATGGTGCCACAGTTGCTCTCTAGCTATATTTTACCTTTTCCCTGAAGACAATAGATGAAGCAAGCTATCACATTCCTATCCCATTTTCCCCAAACCTTTCCCTCTGACCCAGGCTCAAAGTCTGACAAAATTAATTTGGTACATGGCTGAGAATTCTTGAGCTTTACCTATCTGTGGCATGCTAGAGAAAGCCCACCTCTATTAGTTTAGTTAATAAGTAGATCAAGTAACTTTTCCAGATGCAATATGCATCTTCCACTCTACAGATTAACTGCAAAGGACAAGGACATCTAGAATATTCATTACATACTTATTTGTTCCATGCTTCTGAGACATCCTACAGTATGCAGAGCTTAATACTCTCATCAGATCACAAAAAAAAAAAAAAAAAAAAAAAAAAAAAAAGTCATATAAAGTGAAGAGCTGACAGAAAACCACTAGATGAGAGGGAAGGGAAGGGAAGGGAGAAAGGGAGGAAGGGAAACATTATATAAAAGATAAAATTGGTGGAGAATTGGAAAAAATAAATTAGAACTGTTTTTGTACAGCAACAACTAAAGAAGAACCTGGGAATGGGTTTTATAGGCTTTAAATAATGATCTTGTGCTACATCATTAGGCTGAGCTGATATGATTACCTTCTCTGTTATAACATCATTATATAAGATTTAAGCATCTTTCTAGGAATGTCAGAATTGTCAAACATTTCTCAGGCTTCCTTTTCCATGCCACTAGATTGAGATTAAATTTATAACTGGTTTCTTTCCTTGCCTTTGGTTGCAATTTGTCACTGGAAATAAACATTTTGGCATTCCAAAATCCCTTTAAAGAATTGTTTGCAAGTTAAATTGATCAAGGTCTGTTTCCCTATCTTCAGTATAGTAACAGTGTTGACTTTAAGTCCATTTTTGTTAATACACTGGTGTAGGCAGGAGCCGACAGCTCTGCAAACAGGCAGAGGCTCCATACAGAGCTGCTAATCAACTCTGTTCAGCAACTGATATTAGTTAGGGAACTAGTGGATTAGAACAACGTATTTGTAAAATGTCAGATCTGTTTGTATTCAGAAATCAAGAGCTACTTCTGAGGGAGATTAAAGGTCAGCTGAGGTCCTGTGAGGAGAAAGAAACAGATAATTCACTAAGGACTCTGCATTAGACACATAGAGTACAATATAATAAAATAAGCAGCATCCCAAATAATCTAGATCCAAGGCCAAAAAAAATCAAAAGCTCTACTTAAGTCAAGAAAGCAAGAGATATACCACTTTGGAGTACACCAGCAAGAGATTTGGACCATAATGCTTCTGTGTTTATGGAAGTAGAAAATTGATTTAATCTCCCTTTATAAACAGACTTTGGATTTTATTAATTTAGCAAAGGCAAACAGGGCACATACACTTCTCTTGGAGTATGGATACATTTTACAATGAAAAAAAAAATATTTTGCAAATACAAATCAGATTAACTATCTGTTAATTTTTTAAAAGACCAGGAAGACAAATGATTAAAGTCTCATAGCACTACTTCATGTTTTACACTGTGTATCAAGTTGAAAGCTGTGGCACAGCTACTAAGTGTGCATGTGAAGTATCTGTGCTGGATCCACAGGCGCAGGGGCCTGGAGTGGCAAAAGGCAGAGGCGAGTCCTGGCAGCTGCCTTTCAAGAGCTGAGGCAGTGGCTGGTGACGCTCTCTTCCTTACAGCTGGCTCATGCTAAGCACACCAGGCATCAGCCTAAAGGAGAGATTTCAGAGGCTCAAGTGAGAACGTAGTGAGCCAGGCAGAATGAAGTTCTCAGACCAAATGCAGTACTTCTTTGAGCTTGCATGGGAAATAATTCAGCCCTCTCCCATAGGCTATTGCTGAGCTAACCTGCAGATGAAATGCTGCCTTAAGAATAGCTGTTTGTCCCTCAGCCTACAGCAGTCTTAATAGCAAGGAAACTAATTTCTAAGGGCTGACGATTCCGGACTGTTTATTTCCTAGTTGCATGGGTACTGGGTTACTAATTGCCACTCCCAATACATGTATTGTACTTGTCCTGCTCTTGGAAGAACATAGCAGAGTATATGAATACTTTCAGCAAATCTCTCCTGAGATCTCAGCTAAGTAATTTGCCTGGTTTTGGATTTCACATTAAAACAAGGATTTGTACCAGTGTGACACAGTCTGGAAGACAGTTACAACAACAGCCAGAACTCCAGAAAACAACTGCCTGTAAGGAAAGACTGAGGAATTCAGCTAGTTGAATCTGAAGAACAGAGAACTGAAGCCTTCAAATAACTGACCTCAAATCTATGAAAGAGTATGACAGAGAAGAATAAACTGTTCTCCAAGAGGAGAGGTAAAAAGAAGTAGGTTAAATTGCATTGAAGGAGATCTAACTCAGACTTTGGGAAAAACTTTCCAGCCTTGAGAATATTTAAGCAATGTATCTGATTGTTCTGGCAGCATTTGCAATCTCTATTTTTAGATGCTTTTAAGCACAGGTTAGATAAACAGTTTAGACACAGTGACCATCTCTTCAGGAGAAAACTTCCACAGATGAATTCCTGGAGTGTTTGTAAGTTTTTGAGCCTCATTTTCTATGACTTTAAAATATGCTCAATGTATTTGCAAATTAATTGAGAAGTACATATGGATCTATTATGAAGCCATTAATGTTGCTTTTAAAGTTTAGGTGATTTTTAAATTTTTTTTTCCCCCTTATTGTTCTGTGTTTTATGACCAAATAATGCTTTTACTTCTTAAGAAATACCACTTTTAAGAGGTACATAGCAGAGCTGCACATAACAGTAAGACAAAGCAGGACCCCGGCTATAATTATTTATGAACAATAATACTTAATGTATTACACAGTTGCTTCACTTTGGCAGAGAGAAAGCTTCAATTTACAGCATAAAATTTGCATTAATCCAATAACAGAGTAGTTGAAATTTAAACAATATGCAGGCTTTTAAGAATAAGTGAAATATTTGTCATTTTTGTAGTTGTAATCCTACTTGTTCCAGGCTTATTTCTGTAATAAAATCTTGGAATACCTGCCTTATAAATGTATTCTAGTTAATTTATGCTCTGTTTAAATGTATGATTATTCTAGAAGGTTGGATTAAGAAGGCAGACTTTCCTTTTATGATTAATGTTAACACAGAATACATACAAAACCATACATCAACAGATGCATTTTGACACCTGATAAAATCTGTTCACCCAGATATTTTTTTCCTAAAGCATACTTGTATAAACATTCTGTAATGCATAAAATATGGCAGTTCTCCACAGCTTTGAAAGTGAAAAAGGTATTTTATTCAGCAGATGAGAAATGTCTTATTTTCTCAAAAGAGTAATTTATGTTATTTATACAGAACAATTTTGCAGCTCCGTATTCCAGTATACAGGAGAAAAGGGAAAAAAAATAAAAGACATAGAGTTGTCTTTTTGATGCTCAACAGTGTTCACAAGATATATTTAATTTAAACACTACTTTGTCAGTAAGTTGTTATCATAAAAGTGCACTGCAAAAATTATCACCAGTGAAGGAAGACAAAAGACAAACATCCTTCATACAGTAGCAGGTCTATTAGTCTCTTTACAATAAATGTTCCATACAGTAAATCCCAGATATATTTTTCTTAAATGCTGCTGTATTAATCACTTAAAATAAACCAGTCAGAGTGATTTTAAAGTGGTCTGTGGGCCTAGGACAGTGATGGAGGACAGATGTTTATGATCACCAGTACTTCTTATTGATGTTTCAAAATGTTTCTCCAAAGCAGGTACCTCAGACTCTGATTTTAGTTAAGGGAAGTTTAGGCTTGAATGATGTTCCAGGTTTTAAAAAACACTTCTATTAGAAGGCTCAGTTGACAGAAAGTTTGTAAGGTCTTGTAAAAAGGGCAGTTCTGTATAGAAAACAGCAGTATTCAACAGCCACAATGCCAGTCAGATTAGAGTTGAGTAATGTTTTCTTTTGAAAGTGAAAAAATGTTGGGGAGTAGCTTGTGCCAGGTATGCATAGGAATACCGATAGCAGAGGTTATGTGCTACTAGTGTTAAAGTGCTTAGTTTGTTGCAGTTTTCTAAGATTAACTGTTATATTTGTCAGAACTCGTGCCCTGATTTTCCATACATTCTCCTCATCTGAACCGAAAGAAGCAGAAAAACCCCACAAAGGGTATTTTTTTTTTGTACTGAAATGAAAGAAATACAAAATGTAAGAAGATTTTTATGTCAGTTGTTTGCATTTAATATTAATTATGATCCTTGAAAAAGAAAAAATCATTATTTCTGAATACCAGAACTCCTTAAATATTTTTAAATTTTTTGTAGTTGAAAAAGAGAAATCCTGATATTCTCACTTTAAAACTAAAGCTCACTGAAATAAATAAACAAAAAAAAATGTGGAAAAGACACACGTTTTAGCAATTTGTCTTCTACTTTTGAGGAAAATACACCAAGAATAAACTAAGACCAAGAGTGACTATGTAACTTTCATATTAATAGCTGAAAGTTAATTAGCAACTCTTAAACAATGACATTTGTGTAGGTAAAGCCGATGGAGACTTAATTATATGTAATCTCTGGTAACACAGTATTATGCAGTGAAAAAATCATGTTTAGAAATTCCCACAAACCAGTATAAAACAGGTGCACATTACATGTGTACATTATCCTGATTATAAACTACAGGTTAAGAGACATGAATGATCAATGACTGTCTTTTTACTTAATGCTGTAAAATGAAATTACTTCAGTGATGCACATGACAGATGTAGAGAGTTCTGTAAGGGATGTTCCGGGTCGGAAACCAAAGTTGGTGGGTACCTGGTGCTGAGAGACAGCTGAGGTCTAGTTTCCTTATATCAGGTGGTTTCAGGTCTTAGTGTTACCTGCTGTTTGCAACACTCATCTGCTGTTGGTTTCATCTTTAAAATGTGCTTGTGTACCCCAGCCTCTTTGCTTTCAAAATTTGGTGTTGAAGTGAAAGTTTGCATTGACCTACGTTTTATGTGATTACAGGTATCAACATCCACAACAATTAAATTACTCAGCTAATGTAATCGAGGATAATTACATGGAGGGGATGGTAAGTGACAATTCAGAGCTTTCTTTCTATTCCATTTTGGTGCTCACCAGCACTTTTTAGATCATTACACACTACTATTATTAGTGAACACTTCCATAAGTAACCTTGTAAATGAATCAGGTTTTTCTGAGAGCAGGTGCTGCTGCAAGGCATGTAATGGTTGGTCCAACACACCATCAATAATTGTGAAACTCTGGTGCGTCTATTTACTGGATGAATACATACATGTATCTATGTATATATCCATATGTGATTTACTTGATAATCCTATAGATGTTTGCAAGGCATCAATGTTTTTTAAAGCATTATTCCTCTCTATTAAAACTTGGGTAATCTAATTTGAATTCAATTAGACTTGAATGATTGTCATTTTACCCATAAAAATAGGCACAAACTGAGTAATAAATTTAAAAGTTTAAGTGAACGGTTTTTGAAAACAATCAGGTTCAACGTTATTTTAAAGAAACAGCTGATTAATGAATGAAGAAATAAAGCTTAATTTTTCCATGCTTTAGCAAGTTTGATTAATTAATACATTATATTTTTATGCTTCCCACTGCAGTTAGTGTCACATTCCCAGAATATTCAGGTTTGTCTTTAACTGTGTTCTGTGTTTCTCATGATGAGACAATTATTTGGCAATATTTCTACACATCTTAAATATGGAATTATCTGAGAAAAAAATATTAAAATATTGCTTTATAAGATAAAATGCTAAAAAATATTCTATTGACCTTATTCATTATCAGAGTTGTACTTCTAAAGTTATCCAGTCAATGCTCAAGTTGTTTCACCTTTGCTCTGCTTTAGTTTTATAAAAATGCCCAGCCTACTGTGCATCTTAACAGAACTAATTTTTTTTTTTTTTTAATTACTCTTTCATTGCTGAAAATGACACATTAAGAAGGATGTTAGTAACAACTAAATAAAACAGGATATAGACAAATTATTTTGACAATACACACAAATTAAATATTATTACAGAACTGTGGAGAACTGGCCTCCACAAGAGATATGCCTCTCAACCAAATTGACTGTGATAGAGAGACTTAAACAGACAAAAATAAAAAGAGAAACGGTGGCAACACTGTGGGGAGGGGGCAGCGGGTGGGGGCTCACACAATGAAGGACAGGGAGAGCCAGTCCCACCTTGTTGTGTTTGCAGCCAGGACCCAGCCCTTGCAGGAACCGCAACTGGGGACTGGGAGCTGAGTGGACAAAAAGACGAATCAAACTTATAGGTCGTTGCTGCCGCAGCAACCCCAAAGCCCCAGCAGCCACAGCCACACCCCCAAGGCAGCCATCGTTGTTACTCCTGTCAGTATTTCTGAGCCAGGAACTATAAGACTAGCCAAGAAACCTTTCTTTTCCTGCCTTCTTTTCCCCAGGCAAAAGGAATCAGACACACACACGCATGTATCTTGTTGGTCCTATACAGGAAAGGTGTCGGGCTCTCTCTATCCCCAACTATAACAGTCTTTTAGTCTTTCTCTTTACTGACCGGGTACATTTGCATATCCAGTTTCCCCACACAGACTTTTTGAAAGCTGTTACATTAAAGTGGTATTTTAAACACATAACCTCTGTGTTTGTGCTGGTGCGTGCACATCTGGGCAGAGTTTTGTGCTTTAGAGACATACCTTGTGTAGCCAGCTGGTCCCAAGCTAGGGATGAACCCACTGGTAAAGTAAAACCAGCCAATTTGTGGCTATTCCTCCTCTAATGGAGAAGAGAAGGGGCGATCCGTGATTGAACTGGAGTTTTATAAACCGGGTTGAGCTCCGACCTCAACAAGAATGCAAGAAAATGATCGTATTTTATAGGGGTACTGTGTTCTCACACCAGCACAGAACTTAGAAAACTTAGATCATGATGACTTAAATGAAAGGAACTAAAATGCAACACATTTTCTATACAGCCACTGTGAATCAGTCTAAGGATTCAAAATTTTCAGTGATAATTTGAGATCATGACATACAAGAAATTAAGAACACCCTCAGTCTAAATCAAAAGTCTTAAAATAGCAATTAAAAAAAAATATTTTATTTAAAAAAAAATCCTTTCCTTCTCTTTCTGGAGTTTTGACGTCTTAGCTGCAGCGGCTTTCCTTGCTTTTCATTACTTTTGCTGGGTCTTGGAGTGGGTATGGGAGACTTGATAGATTTGGGGTTTGTTCTTATTTGTTGTTTTTGTTTTTGTTTTGTTTGTTTTTTTCTTTTTAAACATCTACTGATGGTAGAATACATTTGCACTGATAATAATTTTAGTATCATCCTAGTAATTATAACTCTTTGGAAAATAAAGTAGTGGTTAGTTTTCCTCTGTTTCAGAACTCTGCCTCAGTGCCTCCATGTGCAATAATGTCTTACTCATTTCAAAAGCTAATAGCCCAAAGAAAGCAATAGTTTTGGAGTGGGTGTATAGGTGAATGGCTGGAGCCCTTCAAAAAATGTGATAATAGAAAAAATCAGATGGAGTTCCATTTAACTCCAAAATAAACTATGAGATTATTTAAAAGTGTACTAAAATATTACAGAATCACAGAATCTTAGAGGTTGGAAGGGATCTTGGAAGACGATCTAGTCCAACCCCACTGCCAGGGCAGGATCCCCTAGAGTAGGTCACACAGGGATCTGTCCAGGCAGGTTTTGAATGTCTCCAGAGAATGAGACTCCACATCCTCTCTGGGCAGCCTGTTTCAGTGCTCTGTCACCTTCACAGTGAAAAAGATTTTCCTTATGTTTACGTGGAACCTTCTGTGCTCCAGCTTGCACTCGTTGCCCCTGGTCCTGTCATTGAACATCACTGAGAAGAGCCTGGTATAGGATGTTTAAATGCCCAGTTTTCTTGTGACATTTTTTTTCAGTAAATTAACATATTTATAAAGCAATGTGTGCAGACTTCTGACAAGTGCCATATTTATCAGACCCAACATGTTTACATGTTAGTAGTTTGGGTGCTGCTAAGGTACTGGTATTTTTAAAAGTTTACAGATTGCTTCTGCTTGTTTTACTCTAACATTACTTTGACATTAGTCTAGAAAAAAAAACAAAAACAAACATGTGAAAAACCAAACCAAAACTTTAGTTGTCTTGTTTATTCAAAGCAGTGTAAGGATAAACAAAAAATAGGGTATATTTTATCAGGTTTATCAAACTTACAGTTAAACAACACTATTTTCTTACTGAATAAGTGAGGCAAGTTAGTCATATTGAGGAAGCAAGTTATACCTTTGTTAAAATTGGTCTAAAATATCCCATATAAATGTTTTTGCTGCATACTAGATTTTACCCCTCCTGCTCCCCCACCCCCATATATCAAATATCTTTCTTTCGTACAGGAAATGTTAACTGTGCTAAAGATGGAAACTTTCTATTTTAAAAAGGCAAACTTCCATCTAAGAAAATCTGGATATTTAATGAATATTGTAGCTTAGTGTTACTATAATAGAGTAAAGATGAAAAAGTGGTGCTTTTTACAGTGATTGATTTTATCTGTTGGAATGTAATAGCAATCTGTTTATTTAATCAGAATCCTTATTGTAGTACTTGAACCACATGTGTTCTAATTTGATATAAAAATGTCAGGATATTCATATGAACTTATTCTAAAGTAGTTAAACTCAATGCATTCCAAGCATGTAAGATATAACATGTGGATTTCTGTTCTCTAACCTTATGAACATTTGCACATGTTCAGGAAAGCCCACTGGATAAAATTTATGTATTGCTAATGATTTTTATTGGCCCCATGGCCCACAGTGGTGGCAAAATGCCCAGGAATTTGAAAAAATCCTGGTTTTACTTAGTAGTCAGGATGCAGAGAGTCATAAAAATAGAAAGGGCTGGATGGAAGTTTGAATGCTTTCTAACTGGCACAACTGAAGTTGCTTGTGCCATGCAACCTTTTGTTGTCAGATCCTTTTTTTTGGTGGGGGAATATCTTACCAGAATGTATTAAAAAAAGATGTAAAGACAGACTGGTGTCCCTGATTTAAATTTTTTTCCATCATTTCTTGGAGAACCTGAAGTGGAAGAGCCACATAAACATAAATTGAAAGTGAAGTAGAAAACCACTAACTTCAGATCTGTTTCTTTCTGTGGGACCTTTTGAAAATCTTTCTGTTGGAGCTCAATATCTCAAGGACTTTGTTAAAATTTGTGGGGAGAGAAGGCATACCACTGGAATTGAGGAGATCTGGCTTTCTACATATTAGTTATCTGTGGCTAATCCTGAGGATGCTAATGCATATGTGTGTTGAAAAGTTAATGCTGCTTCAAAAAGTAGTAAAGTTGCAGATTCCTTTCTACAGCTGCAAGTGTACAGCTAAGAGGGAGGAGTCAACTAATGGTAGGCTGTTTTCCATAATAGTTTTGCTGACAGAGGGTTGAGACCAGTAGCTATGCAAAAGCATTGGAGAGCATTTATAGTCTCTAAAGACCCTTAAATGTTAAAGGACACTCATCCTTTCCTGGTTTTCTGGAATCTGTCCTCAATCCTACCAGAAATTTTTCCTGACCCTCCATTGAAGTGTTGGGAGAAGAGTACGGTAGTTTCCCCTGTCAGCAGTAAGTAAATCCGAAGGATAGTGACAATTCAAAATTCATACAGACAAAAGACCAGGAAAGTTACTGCAATGTAACTGCATGAAATACAATGAACGATAAACTTTGCAGAAAAATCTATACAATTATTGAAAGTATACACTGAAGCCAGTTTGGAATATTTAAAAAGAACTTTGGGTGCTGTGTAGGTGATTACTTCTTACTGAGACAAGCTAGGCAACTTGACATGAAGACCAAGTCCAGAAATGTAAATCATTTATTAATGGCCTTCAAAGTAGTCCACATACAAATTTATGGACAGTAACCATTTTTTTTATTTTTTTTTTAAGTTAAAATTTCCAAAATAATGACTAAGCTTTCATTCATGTTTGCATTAGCACAATAATCAGATCAGACCCCAAAATCTGTTTTGCATATATTGATATATTTAACTGACCTGTAACTTTTGCTTGAGAGCTTGAGTTCTAATCCACCAGAATAAATTCCAAAAATAAAGCATTCTACATTGATATGTGTGTTTGAGAAAAGCAGCAAGAACTTCTTTGTGTGGTGGGTTGTTATTTTCTATCTGCCTATTTCAAACTTTACATTTGTCTACAACTATTTTCTCCCCAGCTACCTGTCCAAAATGGACCTGAAAATGTAAAAGACATATGTACCTTCAACCTCCTTTCTATGAACTACCCCATAAAACACAGAAACATAGCATTCAATCTTACTACACTGCCACTGAAATTTATAAAGGCTGGCCACAAACATTAAGGGACTGTTGCATTCATAAACATTCCATATATCTCCTTGAAATGCCTTGTGAAACCATTTCCAAGGTCTTAATATTGTGGTATCAAAAACAGTTTAAATAAAAAGAAATGTAAGGCAAAGAGGTACCTTATAAAAATTTAATCTAAAGGTTCTTGAAACCTATTACTTGAAATTGTTAGGAAAGTTGATGATAATCTTTCTGATGGTAATATATCTGCTTTTGAAAATTTTGGCAGAGACAGCCAGAATGGTTGCCTGTGTTGATTGCATTGGTTTAGGCTATCAGCTCAGGATATACTTCATTCATATTACATTTTTGTTAGTTCCTCAAAATCATCTGCAAAATTCATAGACTTAAACTTACACATATATGCTTAAACCTGGACTCAGCTTTACTGTGTTTGGAAACTGACAGGTAGATTAAAAGTTAATCAAATCCATATGCTAGTACAACTATTATTTCTCTTCTTCCAGGGAACCTCAACTCCACAGTGTAAAGCGTTTCCAAGAAACATGCATTCAGAATGTGATTTAGAAAAAAAATATAGAATCATAGAACAGAATCATAGAATTGTCAAGGTTGGAAAAGACCTTCATGAACATCAAGTCCAACCATCTCCCAAAACATCATGTCTACCCCTTTTTAGAACATCTCCAGAGATGTTGTCTCCACCACCTCCCTGGCCAGCCTCTTCCAATGCCTCAACGCTCTTCCTGGGAATACATTTTTTCCTAATAACCAGCATAAATCTCCCCTGGTACAGCTTGACCCCATTTCTTCTTGTCCTATTGCTGGTCACTATGGAGAAGAGGCCAACAGACTACAACCTCCTTTCAGGTAGCTGTATGGACCAATGAAGTCTCCCCTCAGCCTCCTCTCTTCCAGGCTGAACAGCCCCAGCTCCCTCCGTCTCTCCTCATAAGATGGGTTCTCCAGACCCCTAATCAGCCCAGTTGCCCTTCTTTGCACTCTCTCCAGCACTTCAATGTCCTTCCTATACTGCAGTGCCCAAAACTGCACACAGGACTTGAGGTGCAGCCTCACCAAGACTGAGTAGAAGGACAGGATCCCCTCCTTGGTCGTGCTGGTCACACTATTCCTGATGCAGGCCAGGATTTTCTTGGCCTTCTTGGCCACCTGGGCACACTGCTGGCTGATGTCCAGACAGCTGTCAATCAGCACCCCCAAATCCCTCTCTGCTAGGCAGCTCTCCAGTCACTCCACCCTAAGACTGTAGCTGCTGGGGGTTGTTGTTGCTAAAGTGAAGAACCTGGCATTTGGCCTTATTGACATTCATGCCATTGGCTTTCGCCCAATGGTCAAGCCTGTCCAAATCCCTCTGCAGAGCCTCCCTGCCATCAAGCAGATTGATACTCCTACTTAGTGTCATCTGCAAACTTACTGAGGGCTGCATTCTATCCCTTCATCCAAATATCAATAAAGATATTAAAAAGGAGCAGCCCGAGCACTGAGTGCAGGGGAACACCACTCATGACCAGCCATCAGCTGGATTTAACTCAATTCAACACAACTCTTTGGATCTGGACATTCACCAGTTTTTTATTCAGCAAACTGTGTGCACATCCAAGACACGAGGACCCAGCTTCTCTAGGAGAATGCTGTGGGAAACCTTGTCAAAGGCCTTGCTGAAGCCAAGGTAGGCAACATCCACAGCCTTTCCCTCATCCAACATGTGTGTCAGCCTGTCATAGGAGATCAGGTTAGTCAAACAGGATTGGCCCGTCATGAACCCATGTTAACTGGGCGTGATCACCTGGTTGTTCTGTATGTGCCACATAATGGTACTCAGGATGATCTGTTCTTTCAGCTTCCCTGGTACTAAAGTCAGACTAACAGGCCTGTAATTTCCTGGATCATCCTTCCATCCCTTCTTGCATATGGGGGCAACATTGGCTGATTTCCATTCTGTTGGTACCTCTCCAGTCAGCCAGGACTGCTGGTAAATGACAGAAAATGCACATATATTTTGCATTTCTATTAATTAAATTGAAAACATAATTCTGTATGACTTGAAAAAGAATTTGAGGAGAATCTTTCTTTAAATAGTTAAGTTTAGCTAAGTACCATGTCACTCAGCACCTCAGGAGAAAGGAAGGAGTGGAAGAAAGACGAACAACATTATCTCAGAAAATTTGTTTCTTTATACGGCTATATTAAAAGCCATGTTTAAGGCAGAGATCACACCTGGCCAAACATTAGTTCTGGCAAATTAAACTGTAAGAAAGAAATGAGTGATCAAAAGTGTTCTTCATAGTAAAGACAGGTTTTTAACCTAAGTTATAGTTCATACTGTAGACTTCAAATATATTTATAATAATATTTTCAAAATTCCTCCTAAGAATCCAGAATTCTCTTATTGTTACCCTTTGCAAAGACAACAATTAATCTTAAAGATCAAAGCGAGAGGCAAGATGAGTATTACTTTCTATTCAAATATGCTGTTAGAGTTCTTAGAGTGGTGGCCTTTTTTTCTGCGTTATAATCCTGGCTATTTTTGCTTCCTATCTGCTTTTATTTAGATGTTCATTCTGAAATACTTCATTATATGTTTCTAAATAATTTTGCTAAAGTACTTACTCTGTCAGATCTTTTTCAAATAGTAAAAAAAATGTTGGTTGATTTAGGGTTTTTTTTCTTCTTTTTTTTTCTTTTTTCTTTTTCTCTTTTCTTTCAAAGAGAAAAAGAAAGTCTTAGCTTAACTAAATCTTCAGCCAAGTCACCTGTGAAAATGTTTGGTTTTCTCCCACCACTAGCCCTTTTTTTCCACCAAGTCTTTTGTCTAACTGTGATGTAATTTCTGGCAGCTCAGCAACAAGACCTTCCCTGTACTTTCATTCAGAGCACAAATGATCACTGAGTGAAGAAAACAGTCATAGCATTTATTTAATTGGAAAAGTATATTCTTGAGAATTGGAAAAGATCACTTCACTCTGCCTGTTGCAGTAAGAAGTATAAGGCAGCCATGAACTTAGTACATCTCGAGGAAATTTCTCATCTTGCTTCGGCAAATCAAGTTAGTCAAGAAACAAGGTGTTTAAAGACAAATTGCTCTCATTCAGCATTAGGAGGTATATGATCTATCCTTGTGTGATATTGTATTTTTGGTAGTACTGCTGGACAAATTACTCTAAAGGATACACCTAACTTTTTTTTTTTTTTAATAAAGCAATTTTTAATTTTGTAAATTATTATTATTTTGGAAGAGAATGTGGCCCTGCATATTCTGCTATTTAAAAAAGAAAAATAATACCCATCAAGTTGCTGCTAACTAGAAACACAGCACCTAACAATTGTTTCTAGTTAGCCAATTACTGACATAGCCACAGTTTTGGAAATGTCTCAACGGCTCTGGAATTCATGTGTCAGCTCCTGCTATTTGAACTCTTCTGCATGACTGAAGCAGATGGGAAGTTCCTTGAGTTGAAGGAAGACAGCATAAAAAATTCCTCACACATTTGCATATGCATTGAAAATTCTTGAGTAGATTCTCACTGGCAAACTGTAAAAATGTCGTGTTACACTGACAGCCTAGAGGGACTGGACAGGTAAAAGAGTGCCTACTTTGAATCAAGATGTCTGTTAAGAGTGCAATACGTATGCACTGTGGACAGCATCAGTGGAAGCATATGAACTGGTAACTTGCTATACATGTTGGGTGTCCCATCGAGTCAGCTTTAACCTGTCAATTATATTCACAGCTTGGATAATAGGGTCTGAAATATGCATTTAGTAGTATTGTCTATTTACAGCTACATCTGTCTCCTGGTATATTCTGTATATCTCATGCCTCTTAAGAAGAGAGCCCTGATAAAACTGATTACTCAGTCAACATACACTGTCCTTAGTTACCTACGGCAGAACATTTTAAATGTTGTACAGAATTTTGCCAACATATGATCAAACAATAAGCTGATGACCAGGCTTGGAAGCAATAGTTTGCTAGTGATTCTTAGCATTATCTGCTTAGGATACATGCAGAATCAGACTTGGACAATTAAGACAGGAGTATCGAAGATAATGAAACTAAATCACCCTAGAAGTTTTCACTCAAGTTCTCAAAAACTCAAATAAAATAAGGAGATACTTCATTCACTTTAATGAAGATCTTCATTGTATGACAAGCTTTTATTTAAAACATCACCTTGTCAGACTGTTTTCTGCATTCTCTAATAGCTCTACTACTGATGCAACACAAGCAGGCAGTTGACCAACCATGGTGACATAAAAGGAAGCCCTGCTCACATAAAAATCACATATTGAGGTAATACAGTCTTAAAGAAAGGTGGTTTTAATAAAGAATTCTTTTTATACCAGAGGCATTTTTTTAGATTTATATCCTGTAGACTATGATGACAACCCAATAATGACTGCACCAGACCCCTATATTAATAAGATTTAATATGGCAAAGTTTCCAGAAATGTGTTTTTTGAAATATTATGAGTCAAAAACTGTTCCTCTGAAGCTGAATCTCATCAACAGTTTTTTTTTTTTTCTATGAGTTTGAATTCAAAGAATTATATGTAGTATGAAAAAAAAAAAAAAAAAAGGAAAGAATAAAAATAAGAAAGCAAGCAAATTAGTTAACTAGTCCTTGCATACAGCAAATACATGGCAACTATGCCATACTCCTACTACAGAAGCAGATTACTGTATACACGTCTTTTCTATGCCTTTAGTGTTTGTGTTTTTGGAGTTAGAAACAGAATGAAATTCATTCTGATTGCACAGCTATTAAGTTGCAACTGCCAGAAGTTTTGCCTTGAAGTACCTGCTATGTTAAAAATTGTTGAAGAGTTAGTTTTCTAAAGTGATATTTATATGATTGCACTAAGATGAAAGGCTATAGGTTTCCAAATATTCAGAATTTAACACTCCATTGATAACTCAAAAAATTAAACTTTTGTCTCTTCCCCAAATCAATATGTTTAACTCTCCTAAAATGTTCTATATTTTTTACTGCTCCAAGAAATAACATTTATAATAAATACCTAAACTGGTGACCTAAGTGTAATTTTTGTGTAGGTAGTCTCATTTGAGAAAGTACATTGAGTGAATTATCTCATTTGCCACTGTAACTTTAATTGTAGACTTAAGCTTTTGTCTTGTATTTTTGTTTATTTGTTTTCCCCCAGTTCATGTCAGAGTACTTTGTATCTCAAGTTAGAGCTGTGTAAGGCCAATCACTAGGGTACATGCCACTATTCATACAAGAACATGGTCTGAGTAGTAAACATATTTTTTATTTTTTTCATTTGACTACATAAGATGCAATCATATGCCCATCATTCTTATGAGTCTTTCACTACCTATCCTAGGATGATCTTGAATTTTTAAAATATAAAATAAAAGTGTATATGTATATGCGTGCTGTATTTGTGTTTTAGATAAATAAAAAAAAAAGCATCTACTACTCCACAAAAATAATTAAAAAAAAAAAACCAAACAAAAAACATTTATATTTTGGAACAATAGTACAAAAACTTTTGATCCATGTAATCTCAAAATAGGGATGTTTGGTGCATAAATTTACAATATTAAGCAGATTTAAAAGAAAAATACCAACTCTTATATGGCTGTGCAAGGTGAACTGGTGCAACATGAAATTCTTGGATATTTCTTTAATTAAAAATATATTCCATAGATAGCTATTTTAAAATTATAATATTATTTATTTTAAACCACAGTATCAGAAAGTCTAAACTGATTTTCTTGTTGTCTAGGTGTTTAAGGCTCCTCAGTCTCTTACAAATCTTCCATGACTTCTGTGACTGTGCATTTATCTGAATTTAATATTACCTGTAGCATTAGTATTATCCAGGTGCAGATGTTAAGAGAAAGGGTCGTCTTCAGCTTGAAAGGAGTTAGACAGAAGTGAAACAGTGGGAAATAGCTGAAATTAAGTGTTTATCTCCTTCCTACATATTTGTTGCACTATGTAAGGCTCAGTAGATTTAGTGGAAGAGATCTGCTAGTAGTGGGATATCACAGGATTATGTGTAGCAATACAAGTTTGGTTCGTGGTGACTGAGAGTTTGAATCACTTTTCAAGAACTCATCCTCTAATAAGAAATACATAAATTAGTCTCTATACCTTGGGGGTGTGGCATGAATCCCTTTAGCTATTATTTTTTAGGCACTAATATATCTTACTGTGTTTGGAGATGCAAAAGAAGCTGGAACAATCTGTATGATTTGGTGCAACAGTCAGATTTGTATCTAAATGAATATTCTGCACTTGACAGGAGCCTCAAAAAAAAGTTTTGGGAATTAAATGTGATATGAGGTAGGTAATGAGTGTTCTTTTCACCAGTGTCTTCCCACTGCTTCTTTTTCTTAGCCACAAGAATAGTATATACTACTTGGCCACACATCATGTCTAAACATTTGGAGAGGCAAAATTTCATAGCAGAAACATAAAAAAAACACAAAGAAAACATCATTTAGTGTTTTGTAGGTATTTTCTTCAACAGTCATTGAAAAAAACCCTGCATAAATACATACTTTCATTCATATTTCAGCTGTAGACAGCAAACACAGAAGATAAAAACAACATTATGATGATTCACAACATCTTCCCTGATGCATTTCACACTTGCTAACCAAGGTCAGTAACAAATACAGTAACTCAGTACATCAGACAGCTGGAAAGCAAAGAGTTTTGCAAGCCCTTTCCAAATTTAGATTTATAACCTATCCAGGGCTGGCATTACCATCTAACTCAGTGGAAGTACATGATGAGACAGAATCTTTTCCACTTCAGTGAGTAACAGACTTCAGAGACAAAATCTGAGGTGCAATCAGCTACTTGTGTCAAAGTTTCTGCGGAAGAGTGGTTGATAGGAACCTGGTCAAAACATTTGAAAGAAAAAAAATTAGAAAAGAAATGTCTCTTTTTCATATGTAGCTTTCTAGTGGCAAACATCCTAAGCAAAGCTACAAAAAAATAACTTTGAAAGATCTAAGTACTGCTCTCCAAAATTTAAGAGGAATTTGGAAATAATCCAGAGTTTTTCTGCTGAGTATTATTCTGTGGTTCTTTTCTGTATCTCCTTGCAAAAACAAAAAGAAAACCACAAAATCAAACCCAAAAAGGAAGAATCACTCACTTAAAAATATAATGAAGAAACTGTGGATATTAATTTTACAAACATTTTAATTAATCTATTTCTATAAACTTAGGTCATCAAAATTCCAATTTTTTAATAAATGTGCACTTTCTATTAGTTCAACCCCCGTCTGTATTCAGTGATACGGATCTGTAATCAGTTACACAGAAAGAGTATCGGTGTTAATTGTCCTCATTATTGTGACAGACTGTTTCTAATCTCAGGTTAATGATTTTGTAGGATTTCTTTCAGTTTTGTTCAGGAGGTAATTTCAATTCTCTGTAATTGCAAACTAAGCTAATTTTAGCTTGTGTCCACACCTTACTGTTGTCAAAATACCCACAAAAAACCCACAAAAAACACATTATCACCTAACATCTTTGAAAGCAAGAAGTGAAATTAATTTCTGATGGGAAAGTAAAAAATGAGCAATTTTTAGGTAATTTCCATCATAAAACTTCCAATGTAGTTTGAAATTTCTGTTACCAAATAAAAATGAACTGTATTAGAGTTATCCTATGGGCAATTAACTCATCAAAATTTAGACAGGATGTCCTGACATCCTTTCAGTTAGGCTGATGTGACAGATGAAAATGGAAAGGAGTTGCTGGAGATACTTGGCGGATGAGTGGCTGAAGAGCTGCCCAGCAGAGAGGGATTTGGGGATACTGATTGGCAGCTGTCTGGACATCAGCCAGCAGTGTGCCCAGGTGGCCAAGAAGGCCAAGAAAATCCTAGCCTGCATCAGGAATAGTGTGATCAGCACAACCAAGGAGGTGGTCCTGTCTTTCTACTGGGCCTTGGTGAAGCTGCACCTCAAGTCCTGTTTGCAGTTTTGGGCACTGCAGTATAGGAAGGACATTGAGGTTCTGGAGAGAGTGCAAAGGGCAACTGGGCTGATTAAGGGTCTGGAGAACCCGTCTTATGAGGAGAGGCTGAGGGAGCTGGGGCTGTTCAGCTTGGAAAAGAGGAGGCTGAGGGGAGACCTCGTTGGTCCATACAGCTACCTGAAAGGAGGTTGTAGTCTGTTGGCCTCTTCTCCATAGTGACCAGCAATAGGACAAGAAGAAATGGGGTCAAGCTGTGCCAGGGGAGATTTATGCTGGATATTAGGAAAAAAATGTATTCCTAGGAAAAGCGTTGAGGCATTGGAAGAGGCTGCCCAGGGAGGTGGTGGAGGCACTGTCCCTGGAGGTGTTCAAAATACAGGTGGACGTGGTGTTTTGGGATATGGTTTAGTGGTTAGGGGTTGTAGGGCAGATGGTAGGACTTGATGATCTTAAAGATCTTTTCTAACCTTGATGATTCTATGATTCTGTGCTAAAAACAGCATCATTTATAAAACCAAGGTTCTCCTTGTTTCCCTGAATACTTATTTCATACAATACAAAGTATTTTTATATTTTATTATATACATTCATATGCAAAAGTGGTTACTTAGATGTATGATAAACAAATTGCTCTCCTGGATTTTTCTTTAATATTTCTTTTTTAATAATACCATTGTATATCAAAGTAAATTTGTACAAGCAATTTATGAAGACATACATTTTCTTCTTCTAGAGGAAAATAGCTACTTCATCTATAATTTCAGTATCAATTTTTAGCTGGAAACACAGAAAATATTTCAAAATCAGACCTTTAAACTAAATTAATAATTAATTTGGGTACTAAAACTTGAAGTTTCACAAGACACAACAGTTTTAAAGCACAGTTATTTAAAGTGCACTTCTTCCAGAACCATCTTCAGGAGAAGTGTATCCTACAGGAGAAAACCATGCAATCATCTGTACATTTGCTAATATTTAATTCTGCTCCATAGGTACTATCCTCTTGTGTATTTAGTTGATGGACATAATAAAATTAAATTTTGAACTGTTGTTCTTCATGCAGTAAGTTATCAATTCTGCTTCAGATCTGACAAAATGCCCTCAAAATAGCTTTTTTCCTAGTAACATTGGGTTTTCTAATCAAAGAAGTCAATATCTGTAGCTTTCATTTTACTTAACACACAAATTGAGCTATAAACACCACTCATTTCCCTAAACAGTCACTATGAAACAACTGCAAAAACTTTTGTGAAAAGAAAACAAAAAGAATTCAGTTGGCACTCCAATTTAAACCTCAGAAAATGTGGGTTTTAACATGTTAGTGGAGGGTTTCATATAGCTTCATATGTGCATATCTTCCCATATCTTGAGTCCCTGAATCTCAAGGCAGGGAATGACGTCCCACCCATCGTAGGAGATGGTCAAGTTTGAAATTATCTGAGGAACATGAGCCTGCACAAGCCCATGGGACCTTATGAGATGTTCCACAGGATCCTGAGTAACTGGCAGATATGGTGACTAAGCCACCCTCTTCTCTGGCATATTTGAAAAGCCATGGCAGTCAGGCAAAGTCCCCAGTGACTGGAAAAAGGGGAACATCATACTCATTTTAAACAAAGGTAAAAAGCAGGGTCTTGGAATGACCATTCAGATTCACCTCAGTGCCCAGGAAGACATGGAAAAGATCCTCCTGGAAGACGTGCACGAGCCTGTGAGACCTGATGAGATGCATCTGCAGGTCTTGGAAGAGTTAACTGTCTGATAAAGTTGCTAAACCACTGTCCATCATATTTGAAAAGTCATGGCAGTCTAGTGAAGTTCCCACTGACTGGAAAAGAGGAAACGTAACCCCCATTTTTTTAAATGGGAAAAAAAAAAAAAAGAAGACCCAGGGAACTATAGGCCAGTCAGTCTCACCTCTGTACATAGCAAAATCACGGAGCAGATCCTCATGAAAGTTCTGCTAAGGTACACAGAAAATAAAGAGGTTATTGGTGACACCCAACATGGCTTCATTAAGGAAAAATCGTGCCTGGCCAATTTGGTGGCCTTTTATGACAGGACTACAGCACTGGAGTATGTTATACTGAGTGCCATGGGCAGGAACACTGTGATTGGTCTGTTTGGATCACCTGACAAATTGTCTCCTCCCCATAGGCCCAGCTGCTCCATTCTTCTTTGTAACTGCCACATAACCAGGCAAGCAGCAGTTGGCGGTGTCCCAGAGCTCTCAGGTTAGTAGAGACATAAACAAATTTTGATTCTGGTATTCTCAAATCAGAGTGTGCTGTTTAACATTTTTGTCACTGACATCCATAGTGAAATTAAGTGTGACCTCAGCAAATTTGCCAAGTACACTAAGCTGTGAGGTGCAGTCAACATGCTGGAGGGAAGAGGGGCTATCCAGAGGGAACGTCATAGGCTTGAGAGGTGAGCCACTATGAACTGCATGGAGTTCAACAAGTCTAAGTGCAAGGTCCTGCATCTGGGTTGAAGCAATCCCGAGCACAAACACAGGCTGGGTAGAGAATGGATAAAAAACATTCCTGACGAAAAGGAGTGAGGATGCTGTTTGATAAGAAGCTCAACATGAGCTGGTAAGGTGGACTTGCAGTCCAGAAAGGCAGCTTTATTGTGGTCTGCATCAAAAGAAGCGTGGTCAGTAGGTCAAGGGATGTGATTACCTGCTACTCTGCGCTTGTGAGGCCCCTGTGTCCAGTTCTGGAGTTCTCAGCACAGGAAAGACACGTACCTTTTGCAGCAGGTCCAGAAGAGGGCCACAAAAATTGTCAGAATTCAGCATAGAGAAGAGAAGACAATTAAGAAACCTTATTGTGGCCTATCAGTATTAAGCGGGTGTTATAAGAAGGACAGAGACTTTTTACTGTGGCCTGAAATGACAGGACAAGGGGCACTGTTTTTAAACTGAAAGAAGATGGGTTTAAATTGGAAAAAAGGAGGAAATATTTTATTATGACAGTGGTGAGACACTGGAACAAGTTGTGAATGCTCCATTCTATGATTCTATGTCTTTGAGTGTATTCAAAAGGGTCCCCATGTTTTTAAATACAGCAGTATTCTTGGGCTTATAGTATAATAATATATATCTCACAAATGGCATTTTTCATTATGTAAAATCTTTCCTGCAGAAAGTCTTTGCATTAGTGTCAGTTTTCTTCAATTTTAAATTGATGTTAATATTCTACTTAAGTTGTTTATATACATTTTGTTTCTAGTTTTTATTTGTTTTGCTTCATCTTTGTTTTTAAATATGCCTCTGATTATAGTGAGATATTTTTCTGCTTCATTCCTTATGCCCATGTTTCACTTCCCAATACCCTATGACTTCACATGGGCAAGGCAACTGATATTACTTTGCCTTGAAGAAGATTATAATACCCAAAATCTTACCTTGAAAATTTACAAATTGCATCAAAGCTCTCAACTAAATCTTTTATACCTTCAGAAAGCTCACTTCAGTACTCCGAAATACTTGGACAACTTTATTGAAGGAGTTTTATTGAGACCTATTAGAAAAAAGAAAAGAAAGGAAAAAATCAATCTGGTCAAAGAAATCTTGAAGAAAAGCCCTCCAATGACTGCAAAGAGTGCTTTATTTAACAAACTGGCTATTAATAATTTAAATTTTGCCACTGGCAAGGTTGAACCTATAAAACTAGCATCCATCTGTCCTCTCTTTTCCAGCTTAAAGCCCTTGACATTTTCACTGATCTAAATGCTGGGTTTGATTTATACAGTCGGATGTTAGACAGTGGTTCTTCTCTCTCTCCTTTTTTCTTTGCAAAACATTACTCCACTTCTCATTCTCACCTGGAGAACACAGAAATATTTCATCTGAAAATCCTCTAAAGTGTGCATAACTGTCAACTGTTGCTATGGGGACAGAACAAAAGCAGAAAATTTGTAGAGTATGTATGTTAGTGTTGTAACTTCACTGCTCTCCCAGGTGAATTTTGCAAATAGTGTAGAGTTTAGAGAGTAAGAGGCTGACAGCTTTTTAGCACACCTGAAATCTCTGGCAAACACGTTTGCTGAACTTTCAGTTTTCAACTAAATGCTTTGTCATCTCATAATAAGGACAAATCTAGTCTCGTTTTCAAACTTGTCTCTTTAGGAGCTCCTTGAGAATTCTGCTGTGTGGTTAACTGTGAAATTTTATCTAGAATTATAGCTACTGGGAACTGAGGAATGAGGAAGCCAAAGCTTTTTCCTTATATATTTCAAGTGTTTGTTAGAGGGGACAATCACGGAAAAATGTTTATGGAGTGGAAAGTGTACACCCTAAGGCTTTATCAGCCTCACTCTTACACAGTATAAATTAAGTAGATTTAGTTAATTTAAGCTATTCACTGTCACAAACTGAAAGATCTAAGGCATCAGTCAGAATTCCTTTTGCCATTCTATGGCAGATCCAGAAGCAAGTGTGTGACTGATGAAGTGGAGTTAAATATTAATTTGTATGACTTCAACAGTGCATTTTATTTTCTTCTGTAACTGCCCAGCAATCTATGAATTATCTTATGAAGTTTAATTTGAATGTTTTTTATTTTGTTTTTGTTCTTACAGATAGCAACTTTTCCAACAACAAAAAGAAGTAATGAAAAATGCATTGATGCTGATTTCAGTGATAATACAAATATTTATTTTGCTATAACAAAATTTCCTGAGTTTACTTTTTTTTTTCTCAAAAAACTTTCATTTCTAGTAATTAAATAGCGTAATGTTTAAGAATGTGTGATTTTTATAGAATCCAAATAATGTTCACAATATTCTACTGTTCATACATCCTTTTTATTTACGTGGACAGTACGGAATAATGGGAATTATTTTTTTTTGCAGCTTGTGTTGGTGAGGTGACTAATGTACTGCTACATTTACATATACTTTGCTAAACATCAGAATGAACTAAAATATCTCAAAATTAGAGAAACCGTTCTTTCCTGTAATTCATTGAATGTTCCTTCCTCCAGCCAAACAATGAGCCTGTGAAGTCTCCGTTTCTACATAACCATCCTGAATTACTCTCGGTTTGCTTAATGTATTATGAGATCAATTTACAATCTATTTAAATCTGTCCCTCTGCATACAGTTGAGCATCATCACACCTAATCTTGTTTATATTAATTCTGTCAACAAAGCAGTTCTTTCAAAGTTCAAGGCCTTTTGATGCCCCTGTGCTCCCTGTGCTGTGCAATTACTTACATCAGCAGGAGTAATATCAGATGTTAAATGAGTGCAGTTCCCATTACCAAAAGGAAATACGATTTTTTACATGCTGCACAAATGTGATCTTAAGATGCAAGTTCACAAATGTTTATTTTTTTTTGCTATTTGGAAAATCAGCTCAAATATGTTGTCCAATTAATAACTGAATCAGAATAAGAAATGCAAAAACATGTCACTTTGTAATATATTTACAGAAAAAAAAGCACAAAAAACCCCCACAAACAAACAAACAAAACAAACAAACAAAAAAAACACCTGCCTGTTTTCAACCCTTACTGTGAAGATTCTTATAATTTTAATATGATATTGTGAAAATTACAATTAAAAAGTCAGTTTCCAATGCCTTGTTTGGATAAGAGCCCTACCATGTCAGGTCATGGTACATTATTTTCTCCAAAGCTCTGATGTCTGGCTCTATAGGAATCATGATTAGCATCCTAATAACGGAAGGAATATATGAGCTGTGTTTCACTGGAGCTGTTACCATACTTAGACCCAAGGTGACAAATCCTTAGGATTAGTCATGAATGAGACTGTCTTGCACTGAAATGATTCGGTAAACAAGATTATTGTAACAAGATTATTTGTTGATGAGATAAACCACTGAAGAATGCAAGTTATGATAATGGGATCTAGCTGTGATCTACATATAAGACATATTGAGTTGCTAACTTATTACATTATGTATACATATGTGTGGTTGTGCATGGCAACTTAGAGGTAGAAAAAAATATTGGCATAAATTGCTTGCAGATTAGAGGTGTGAGAGTTTAATTGTTAGAAGGTATGAAATGGTTGAGGTCCACAGATGCAAAGTGCAAAATATTATCATTATTTTATATGTAGAAGACTATTACTCAATCTGATTTCATGCATATTCCACCAGCCCCATAATTTGGTAATCAAGTACTTCTTGAACTGGAAAGATGTGCAATGCTTCTGTTAATATAATAAAATCTACTGAGCTTGTAAGATGTATACAAACACTTATGCATTATTCAGTGTTTAATACAATTGCTAGGCAGCACAACTACTTAGTGTAAACTCTAAAAACATATGGATAGCAATTTAAATAAAAAAATACTACTCTCCTTTGTAAAAACTGATTAAAAAAAAATATTTTTTTTAGTAGAGTTTTCATCTTATTAGGGTTACTTACACGTGTAAGAACAACAGGTGTAATCTGACAACTTAATGAAGACCCAAGCAAGGAACCCAGAAAGGACTGTTGGTACCTTTGCATTATGTCCTCACAAATGCTACTCTGTATTAAAGATAAAGGTAATTAAATTTAATTGACTTGGGCTTGGATTCCTCTTGCCAGACTTGAAATGCCTGAAAGTTAGAAGCCTAATCATATGTGGAAAGAATTGGTCTAATCTCTGGAGAAATTTAATTCTTCCCATTGACTGTAGAGGAAATGTTTATATCAAGGTGCATGTCACAACACACTCTTCACTGGAAAAGCCAGCTGAAAGGGTTCCTCTTTTTTTCCAGTACATACTTCAGTTCTGCATGTCTTATTTAACATTGCAGGTTATTAATGGATGTTATTACCCATTTCATTTATCAGTTTAAAATGTCCTCCTGACAAAGAGCAACTCAATATTTAGGGTGTTCTGTTGCTCAACATAATGTATCTAACCACAGAATTCTGTTCAGAGTTTCTCTAGATCTGTTGCAGGAAGGCTGTTTGAAAAAACTTCTAATAGGAAGTGTGACTTCCACACTTCTACAGAACAATTGAAAGGCCAGTACCATTTTTTCTTATTTTAACAAATTCATTGTTCAGTGTTGGAAGAAATTCCTCAGATTTTTTTTAACATTCTGGGTACTATGCTGTATCTAAAATAGGCTTATTTCTAACTAAGACTAAATAAATAATACATTGCCAAATTCAGACTTAAGTTTTCAACCTCACACAGTATATTGTGCTTGAAATAAATATTTGCCATTGTACAGATTTTTAAATAATACCAAAAGCAACTATAAATCAAATGATTTATGCAATACAGAGTAAGTGGGAAAATTTAGAAATATGAACAGAACTAAGTACAAGTTTATTATGCTTCATCTTTAAACAGCTGAAGATCATTCCACAAGCCTTTGCTCGCACCTGCAGCTCCCTAAAAATGCATTTAAAAAATTGTACCAGCCATAAACAAGCAAATAGAGAGATATAATTTGAATATCAGTAGTGAAAACATCTAGGGCATTCTATGCAGATGATTCTTATTATAAAAAGGAAGAGAAAATAACCAAAGGTACTCTCCACTTCACTGGATGGCCTTCTTCTCTCTCCTCTCCCTCTCCCTCTCCCTCTCCCTCTCCCTCTCCCTCTCCTTCTCCCTCTCTCTCTCCAGCTCCCTCTCCTTCTCCCTCTTCCTCTCCTCTCCTCTCCTCTCCTCTCCTCTCCTCTCCTCTCCTCTTCTCTCCTCTCAGCTATGAAGCATATTTGGCTATATTTTGGGTTTTTTGGGTAGATTTCAGGAATATTCTATGCCTTATGCTGAATTAATGTTATGTGATCCAAGCACTGATTACAATTTTATATGATGGAATTCTAAATCTCACATGAAATTACTTTAGAGAGGGTAGAAAAGTAAAAGGAGACAGGAAAGTAAAACTGCTTGAACTTATTTTGCAAAGTATAATTCAAAATTTGAGGGCAGAGACCACATCTCTACAGTGCAGAAAGCAAGATACTCATTAAGCTGAGAATTGTAAGAGTCCACAGAGGGAATGCAAAGGGAATATCACAACTCCGAAGTCACAGTTTGCATAGACTTTAGGAGTTTTCTACATCTTAAAGTACAAATAGGGGTTGTTACTATGTACTCATTTTGAATTTTAAGTATAAACCACATTTTGCAATGTACATACTTTCTCCTATTCTTTTAAATATTTTGTTAATGAACAGACAATTCTATGCTATAAAGTCATTAAATTACATAGTGTTCCAGATCTTCCTACAATGCTTCTAATACATTGGAAATGTATTTTCACCACAGGCTACAAAGGCCCCATCTCCCTTGACAGACAGTTAATTTTGCTTCTGTTGTTGGAAGATGGTGGTTGAATGACCCAATACTCCACTTTCATCCCATTAGGACAAACATAATTTAAACAATGACTCACTCAGTTTAGAGGTTCTAATTCTTATAAATGTTAGGGAAAAACATGGTGAACTTCAGTGTGGTTTTGCAGGATTGCAGTGAACCTTTTTACTGATTCTAGTACTTACCTAACTGTTTTTTTTTTGTTTTGATATTACAGAATTTTTTGTTGCTAACAGTCCAACTTAAGAAAGCTGCTGGAGGTAATTCTGGAACAGAAAGTCTTGGTCAGAGCTAGGACCCCTGTACTGCTGTAAATCAGAAGTGACTGTATTAAGTTCTATGGAGTTCCACTGACATAAGTAGAGTAATTTAAATCCTATAATGTCATCATAAACATAAGGCATTGACCCATGTGAAACAGCATTAACATGGATGAGGGGAAAAACATCTAAATTGTTTAATTGCAAGAATAAAATTTCCTAGCATCACAGGTCCATTTTATTATTAAAAAACAAGCCAACCTTTAAGCAAAACTTGTATTTCTAAACCTGTGCTGCCTTATGTGAAGTACTTATTCAGGATACATATTTAAAATGTAATTTAACAGGCATTGTGAGAAACAAGAGCTGTACCGTACTTGTTTTTGAAAACTGCTGAGTGCCCTCTTTTTCCACACTAAAGTTGAAAATTGCCCTTGATGTTCCCTGTTTTAACATTCCCTTTGTGAGAAGATGTTATAGTACACAGCAGCAGCAAAGATTTAAAGAATCTTTGGAAGAGAGAGGTTGTGAATTCCATTAGGGATCCCAAAATCTCAGAATATGTAGACAACACATCGTCTAATCCTTTCCTCTGTGTGAATTGGTGAACTCAGTTCTCTATAAACAAGTGTTTTTTATAGAATACAGATTTAGCATCCTATTACCATCCAGTTATTAGGAATCCATTTTTATTCTTGTTGACTGTCTCACTTTTTTATTTCCTTTCTATAAAGTGAAGGCCAATGTTTCAAAAAAATGACATTTTTTTTCAAAAAAATGTTGCTCTTTTTAGGAATTCACATGAATACCTTATTGATAAGCTTATTCACAAATAATGCTGACAGAAGAAATACTAATATCTATTTATGCTAATTTTTTTACATAATACAGGGATTCTGAAAGGAATCTAAGTCTTATGCACAAAAACATCTGCATACACATGTACATAATTACCCAGAAAATAGATATATTTCACTTTTTGCTTCTTTTTAGTATGATGTTTTCATATGAGAGCTACAAGCTGCCCACCTCTGAATAATTTTGAAATCTCACTAGAAGGAAACTTTAGGCATAAAAGTCACAAAAGCTGAAGGGTTTAACAAAACTCACATAAGTACCCTTCTGTCAAGGCACCAAGATTAGATGAAGATGAGAGTAGGCTACACATAGAGGTCGAGAAACACAGGGGAAGGAGCTGGTCTATATAATAACGAGATAAGTGGGATTGCATTTGTGTGAGAGAAGTAGTGTGGAAATGTATCAGTGGGTACAATGGTAGCAGGAAACTGAATTTGGGAGAAGTATAACTCTGTAGTTACTTTCTGGATGATTTTACAGAAATTGTTTTAATTTTTACTAGAGGATACAGCTGAGAGTTAAATATTGACCTTTCTGGATTGAATAATTTCTAAAATACTTTTCTCAATTTCTGAAGAACACTACTATGCAAAAGAAGCAAGCACTGCTATGAAAAACGCTGCTATGAGTATGTGGGAATTGCAGAAAGTACACTTTCTATGGCCCAAAGGAAGACAAAATAATTCTTAATATTTCAACTGTATAAACAGAATTGAGATGGGTTTATCACTGCTTCTCACTTCAGTACAATTAAAACTAGTTCAGTTTCAGGAAAATTGAGTCTTACATGAATATACAAATATTTCTATTATTCATTTATTTTTCTTAATATAATACTAAGGGGTTTTTAATGAATATTTGTATGCATCCTCCTTCACTGTCATTTTAAGTGCCATTTTATGTTTTCAAGATCCTCTCAAGACAAATTTTCTCAAAGATTGTAAATCAACAACTGTAATAATCAGAGCTCTTTTGTTGTGGTTTGTTGTTGTTTTTTTTTTCCTAGAAAGTTAGAGCCAGCTAATCAAAGATAAATGATGAATGACTGGATGAAGGCACTCCTAATTCAAGGCACATTAAAATGAGGTATATCAACTTGCTCTGGAACAGGGAAGTGTTCAGCCATAACTGTCCTTTTTTTATACCACATGTTTAAGAAGATGTCAGTATTAATTGATTTTTTTCTTTGCATTGTATACAGAATTTTAAAGGCTTTTTTTCTGCTTGAAATATTTCAAATAGTAAGAACTAGAAAATGAGCCACAATTAAAGAAGGAAGTCTCTGCATGTTCTAAAGGAAGGCTTGCCATGAGAAGTGTGACAAGATAAACTGTCTGAAATTGGCAAATTTCACTTAATTTATTTCCAATTAACATAAACCTTATATTATTCCAGTACCAGAAGGATCTGGGCCTACAGGAAAGCTGGGGAAGAACTTTTCACAAGGGCACATAGCAATAGAACAAAAGGGAATAACTTTAAACTGGAAGGAGGAAGATTTAGGCTAGATATTAGGAAGAAATATTTCACTATGTGGGTGGCAAGACACTGGAAAAGGTGGCCCAGAGAAGCTGTGGCTACTCCATCTCTGGAAGTATTCAAGGCCAGGTTGGATGGGGCTTGCAGCAACCTGGTCTAGTGACAGGTGTCCCTGCCCAGGACAACAGGTTAAAACCAGATGATCTTTATGGTCCTTTCCAACCCAAATAATTCTAAGATTATGTGATTACAGATTCAGTTATGAATCTGTTATCAGTTATGAATTCTGAAAAAATATTACGTTAACTGTTGAAGAAATATGGGAAATGCCTTTCCTACCCTTCCCCCAGGCTCTGCTTTAGTTAAAGATGTCTCCTTCTCTTTTTTGTCTCAGTTTGCCTTCATTTTGCCACATATTACACTCAGTATCTCTCAGTCCCTTTGGTGACTTGACAGGCAGTGTGGGAGTTTGTTTCCTGCTGCTCCTGTTTTTTATTTATTTTCCTCCACTTCTTCTTAGTCCTTAGTAGTCCCCTGCTGTAGAATGGTTCATCTTCTGTCACCCTCCTTGCAGTGTTCCTGCCCCAGCATGGGTGCTCCACAAGCTGCAGACCCTTACGGGTGTCCCTTTCCTTGCATGCGTTACCTACGACCACAGTCACCTTGTAGGTTATCTCCTCCATAATGGAGAATGTCCTTCCAGGGTAGTGGTTCCAGCTGTGCTTCCTGTCCTTCCCAGCTGCTGCTCTTAAGCATGTTTGAGTAGAGGCACCCTCAGCTCCTCCATGTGGTGGAAATTTTGCCATTGAACTGTCTGTTTTGATCTGTTCCACAGTCTTATAGGACCATCTGGGACTGGAACAGACAGTTCATTGATTTATCCCACACATCTCACCCTGGCAGTGTCATGCTACCAAAACTGTCATTTATACCTAATATAAGAAGACAAAACATAACTATAGCCATGGAGTACATACCCAGCCTCAGAGCAGAAAATGATGCCTTCCCAAGTAGGCTTGGTGAATTAGCGAAGGAACATTAATAGTGACAACATGTTTTGAATTTGGTCTGTGTTGAGACCTTGAGGTTGTGAACAGACAGGCTATTCATGAAATAAACAGATTGTGTGTGCGTGCAGTTTGCAGAGCCTGATGGGGTCAGGAAATGTGGATTATGTCTACTAAACAAAGTCACTTTACACCTTTCCATTACAGATTCGGGTAATCTCTTTGAAAATCAGTAACACCTCTAACCCATACTTGCACCTCAGAGGGGGATTTCTGCCTATTCAAGCTTTAAAAAAATAATTCTAAAATGTTTTTGTACTCAGATTACTTTTTCCAGTGACAAATTCCTGCCAAATTAAATATTTCTGTGTTATATAGTGAGATCGGTGCTCAGGTCTAACTCCTAATCTGACCATTTCCAGATTCTCAGTTTAATATGATTTATCTAACTGAAAGAAGCAGTATGGTTGTTATCGTCCATCACTAATGAACACATGAAAATGACACAGTAGGTACTTCTACTGGCCAGTCATGCAGTCTAAATATAATCATATAAACCACTGCTACAGTTCTGGTACTCCTTGTGCTGTGATGAAATGAAAAGTTGCTAACAGATACGAGTGTGCAGATTTAGTATAAAAGAATGTCTGTAAGCCAGCTGGCCTAATGTTTGTGCACTGTAGGGAGGTCAAAGACCTTGTATGGTCTTAATAAATAGAATCAACTGACTTCATATGTATTTTGGCACTAATATGTGGCCTATGGCATCATTTCCTGAGGTTTAGTACAATATTAATAAAAAGGCTATTCCAGATTAGGCCCAAATCAGTGTTATGGTGGAGAACAGTTTTTCCCTTTGGTCAATCAGAAAAAAAATATAAATATATATATTAAGTGGAATAAGGCACAGCTGCTTATGGCATTACTTTGAAATACTCACACAAACACAAATCCACAAGTTAAGTTGAAGCTTGCTTCATTTTATTTATTTCTCATTAGTTTGCCTTAAATCACTGACTTCTCTGAGAAGGAAAAAAAGGAAAAGAAAAAAGAAACAAGTTCTGCCCAGGCTAGAGAGATGAATAAAGCACATGCCAACAATAAATCCAGGTTTAGCCTTTGGCTTTGAAACACCCTGAATTCATTACATTTGTTTGTGCAGCCACTGTTAATCTGTTGTGACAACAAATTAAAGTCTGATTTAAATTAAAGCAAATCACAAAATAATTAGAAATTTCTCTTCTCTCACACCACTTTCCAGGTCTTCATCCATTATTGGTCTAGGTGAGGGATTCAACACCTGCCATTTGATGCTTCAGAAGGTTTATCTGTTAGGCTTTCCTTTTGCCTTCACTGAAATACTTATTTTGTCCATAATATTGGACTTACACATTTACTACTATTTGACCTGCTTTCCTTCAAAGACTCTTACTTTAGGACTCAGAGGAAAGTATGCCTCTTGATTCTTCTTTAGCAATCCTAAGTGCTTTTTCTACAATCTCATTAGCCATTTCTCTGGACATTTTTTATGAGAACTTCTCCGAAAGATATAGTTTCAAACATTTTTTTTTTCCATTGTAGTGCATTATATTTCAGTAATGAGCTGTGTGATGACTCAGTGTGCAGCATCCATGCCTACAGATGCACTCCTCATTTAAGAAAGACTATAACCCTGTCCTACTTATTATTTTATTACACTTTTTCTCCTTTTTTTTTTTACACTCCTTTTTTTATTACACTTTTTTCTTCTTTCTACGGAAGTGCCTTTTTCATCATGATGGATTTATAAAGTATGTGTGTGTATGTGTTTGAGTGTACATATGTGTGAAGCTTTGATCACAGAGGAAGAAAAGAAAAAGAAATTGCAATTTCAACATTGATAATTGAAAAATCCTACCTCTCTTCTGTTAAGCTAAGGCAATATTTTATATTCAATGAATCTTACATTAATGTATTTTTTCACTTATTTTTCCTTTTTTTTTTTTTTTCCCAATAAATAAATAATTTTGCATTAAAAGGGTGGAGTTTAATTTCCTAAACTTGATTGCCTTGTGTGTTTTTATATGTCATAATGTATCCTATTTTGCCTTCAGCTGCAAATGAACTATGTTTTTAAAAACATTTAGTAGTGAGAAGGAAGTGCTGTTGCTAGTGGCAAAAATATTATTATTTTTTTTTAACATTACGTGTCTGTATGGTGAGCTGACATTATTAACACATACGCCAGTTTTGGAATGATGTAGCTTTCAAAAAGTTGTTTTTTATCATTTTGCTATATTAAGGTATGACTTATTCTGACTTGCAGATGAAGCTAGGATTATTTTAAAAATATACAGAAAAATTAGGAAACTGCAGTAATCTTATGAATGATGCTTGTGAAATCATGAAAACGTTGAAACAGATGCAACAAATTCCTTTTCTAATTATGCAGTTTATCATCAGATTTGAGGTCACACGTAATTATGGCATCTTCAGCACCCCTCCTAAATCACTGGAGTTACACAAGGGTTTAAAAAAAAATCTCTTCCAAAACTTATGCTTTGGCTTGTAATTTAGACTATGGAAATGGGAACAGAATTTTTATTTATTTATTTATTTTTTTTCTGACAGACTTGATTCTAGGATTCTTGAAACAATATCAAACACTGTGGAGATTAGTTAACATAAACAGTGTACATGTAGAGTGTTACACATTCCTCAATCTTCTGTTTCAAAACTTTTAAAAAATTCTTAAAATACACTTGCAAGGAAGTATTTTCCATAAAATACACAGGCTTTGCACCACTTTGATACTAGTTTCTGCAGTAGCATGTCTCTTGAAATTAGTAACTGTATGGAGGAAAGTAGTTTTAAGGATAGTGGCTCATGAATGATAAGGTAACAAAACATCTCTTATCACTCTCAATGAGTACACTTCTCAAGATTAATTAACAAATTGATTCATCAGCACTTACAAAGACAAAACTGTTCCATAAATATATATATATTTTTATGCCCTAGGAAAAAAATTACACTGGATGAAGCCAATATTGGATTTTTAGTCATGTGCAAGATGTGAATTAAGGATTAGCAATAAACTGGTCACATACATATATTTCAAATGTTCAGATGATTGAACCATTGCAGGATGCTCTGAACAAATGAAATATATGGTTCTAGCTTTAAGTTCCTAACTAGATAAATGGTTTTCAATCTGTAGCTTACCTAATTATACTATGATTTCATCCATTTACTTGATAGCCCACAACTTTACTGGAGCAAACAAAGCAGATTATTCCTGAAAACAGGAGAAATAAAAGACTTTCCTGGCCATAAATATTGTAACTCTCCCATAGCTTCTCTGGTCTATTTTCCACTTGATATTTCATCTCAAATGGCTTCATTTTTCCCAGTAACACACTGAAAAATGTAATTACATTCAGAAGAGAATAGAGATGCTTTCTGAGTTAACTGATATGAAGTCCAGCTCAATGGAAACAAACAGAAATTGAGATGCTGTTTGAGAAACTGCAATTAAATGTTATGGATTGAGTATCCCCCTGACATATCAGGAATAATAACAGCAATGCCAGAAGTTTATGATCCTAGCTCCACTTAACATTAAAGTTAATTCCTGGGTGACTCTCTCATAGATTAAGATTTACTAAAAATAACAATAATAATAAAAAACACTTATTCAGAATCAGGTACACGTCCACTAGAATTAGTAGAATTCTGTTCAGTAAAATTAGTTAGTGGTAAAAAGAAGCAATATTTATTTCACATGTCCATCTTAAAAGAGTTCAAAATATGCTTTACTTGAAAACAAACAAACAAAAAATGCATTTAATTGCCTTGATGCATGCTTTTCAGAGCTCTTACAATACTACTAGGAAATTTGTCAGTTTACCTGATAGCTATTCATGTGAAGTATGAGATAGCTCTGCTCTATTAGTCTTTATTAAATTATGTCTGAAGTCATTACAGAAGATCCATAAACCAAAGTTAATTGCAAGATCTTCAGATTTTTCAAACTCTCTGTGAGGTTTCTAGTATTTTCTCACATTTCTAATATTCTATATGGAACAGGACCATTGACTAACAAGTTGTCTGAGAATTAATGTTCGGTAAGATAATGCTATGATAAAATTATATGCAAGAATATAGGAATTAAATCTGATATGTTCTTTTTTAAAATTATTTATTTTTCTTAACATAATGACCGAAGATATAACAAACACTAAAATCTGGATTTGTTATCCATTCTATATTTTCCTTTTCTGTAAAATGAAATTATGTTCCCGCTCAGGAGAAAGATGCCATTAGCTTGATAGGTGTTATTGTTCCCCAGTTATAAAAAGATGATGTCCTTCATTTGTGTTTACTGGTGATACATGAGTGAAATTACAGCATGAAGCATGGACGACTTGGAAAAAATCTTCTTATGGACAAGATATTTAAATTCTATGCTGAAAACATTTAAATGTATTTTTCATGTAGTTTGACGGTTTTACACTCCAAACCTTTTAATGATTTCAGTTCTACCTTGAATAATAACTCGCTTCATGCTTTTGTGGAAAGTTGTCCTTGCAAGTCAAAAAAACCCAGCATAATATAGGAAAAAAAGTTGATTTGAAAAAGCATCTTTTTTGGAATATAAGATTCTTTTTAGAATTCTGATACACAGTTTTGGTATGTATTAAAAAACTAAAAAATTACAGTTTTTTCACTTTTTACTATAGTAAAGTATTCTCAAGTCGATTTAGATTTTCTCAAATAACAGCATCACAAGCAAACCAGAGGTGTGTGTTTTTTTGCTAAAATAACCAATAAACCACAAATAGGCTAATTAGATTTCTCCAGCTACTATATAATTATAAGACAAATAATTGCAGAGTTTATTACTGTTCGGTTTTGTGTGCACTGAAGTAGCAAAGCCTACGCAAAAATAATAGTGTATATACAACATTACAAGTTAATTAAAAAGTGACACTTTCCAATATAATCAACATCTGTCTTCCAAAACCAATAAAAAGTGTGCCTATTACTATATTTTTGAAAAAAAAAAAAAAAAAAAAAGCAAACCACCATTTATTATGTTATCTGTGTGACAAAAAAATCCCTCAGTATTATGTTTCTTCTTCATTTAGCTTATTGATTAAATGATCATCAAAGGAGAGTTTTGGGGTTTTATTACATTTTGTGGTTTTTCAGTCCATGAATGCCAGTCATGCAAAATTAGTATTAAATCAGATAAGAAGTTTATTTTGCCAACAGCTCTGACTCCAGCAGTATTAATCTCATTCACAGAACACTTAGTGATGGAGAACTGAGATAATCATAGACTTCTGCACTACCTTTTCTTCCCTGGAATCTCAGATCATGTAGAAAATTTTGTCAGAAACCACCATAGTGATCAGGAAACCAACTAACCAATACGAACCATTAAATCCACCCCAAGCTGTCCCTTATTGTGAAGTGAAGTTTTTCCTTTCCTTTGGGATCCAGACTCTGGAGTTCTGTCTTGAGGGCAGTCACCCTTGAAAGGACAGCTAATAAGCATGTTTTCTTTTTTTTTTTTTTTTCTGAACTTATCCCAAGCATGGCAGTGATCTTTGCCACTACTGGCATGAGAAGTCTATAGCTAAAACATTTGTCCACAAATGTTCAGTCCAAGATCAGTGCCATTACTACATTGCTCTCACTTTCTACTCAGTGCACTAAGCAACAGTCTATAAGATGTCAGCAAAAAATAGATAGTAGCTGTAATTCTAGATATTTGTACTGAAACAATGAGCAGGGACAGGGAAGTGGGGGAGGTGGGGGGTGGACAGGAGAAGGATTTAACATGTGATTATTTTTTATTTAGTTAGTTTTCTCCAGGAAAAAAAAGGAGAAACCAAGATTCTTAGGTACATCTGAAAAAAAGTGACTGATTTTCAGGTAAGTTTTAAGTTTCTGTATTTTAGCAGGATCTAGACCCTTGCAGGTGATAGATATTCCAAATGGGTTTAGTGACTGAAACGATAAAATAATACTCCCTTAGAAAAGTTAATGCTCCTAGCACATTAATTATGTAATGTTAACCAAGATCATATCAATTCATCCAAATCATATAAATCTTTTTCCTTCTCATTCCCCTGTCACCTTTCTTTTTGCTTGTTTTTCAGGGATATAAAGAGATTTTGGAACAAGAAAGCAAAGAAAGATTAGTGGTCAAGCCATGATAGTCATTTTTGTAATGTTCATATTATAGCAGTGACAGCAACAGATTTCTTGTAGATGGTCTAGAGCTCATCCATAGACCTTTGCCTGGTGCTGAACTGTACTGTATAAATCCTCTGCAAACAAAAGTATGTGATAAGGATTAATTTACCCTTTTAATCCTCTGAGAGTTAATGTGGGAAGAGCATTTTAAAAATATAATTATCTTCAGTAACATCAAGCAATCACTTTAAAGTGCTTTCATTTATAAATTATTTTCCTCCTGTGGGCAAATGAAAGAAAAAAAAAACAACAAAAAAAACAACTGATGGAGATTTTTGTGACACAGTCCTTTCTTGTTAAGAACTTGATTCCAGTTCTATTTATAGCATCTCTCCTTCCCCTTCCAACATTAATAAGAATTTTTCTTTTAGTTTTGAAGTCTTAAAAGAATTTACCCAAAAGGCTCTTACTTCCTAATATATCCATGAGATGTTATGTGAATAGATATTGACCAATACAGGCAAACTTGGCCCAAAAATATTTTTCAGATTACTACTGTACTGAAAAATGTTTCATTCTTATTATTGACTAATATGATAGTCCCAGCCCTGATGTTAAGAAATAATGCTAAGTTTGTTTGATTTTTCTTTCTTAAGTATATTGGTTGGTTCTGTGCAAGTACTTTAGGTACACACATCCCATCCAAATTATCTTCCAGAGCCAGAAGCAGCTTTTTGTTTTATTAGTATATAAAATCTATGTCTCTTATAGGCAGGGTTTGTTTGTGTTTGTTGTTTCTTTTCTTTTCTTTTCTTTTCTTTTCTTTTCTTTTCTTTTCTTTTCTTTTCTTTTCTTTTCTTTTCTTTTCTTTTCTTTTCTTTTCTTTTCTTTTCTTTTCTTTTCTTCCCATTTTATCTATTTCAAATATTGTTTGCTGTCTGAAGCAATAGTAATACAATCTAAAGTTTTAGAAGGTGGAAGCATCCGTGCAGGTTTAACACTTCTTACGTTGACTATATTAGGTGACAAATTATTGCAACAAAATTACTATTGATCTCTCTGAATGATGCTTTCTACCAAATTGAGATCAGGAGAGTTTATATTCTGCAGCTTGACTTCCTTTTCTTGGACATATAAAAACTAGAGCACAATAAAGACATTACTCAGATTGTTTTTCCACTGCTCATCATTTCTCAAAGTTGAGGAAAGATGGACAGTGTATGCTTACCTATGTATTCACATAGTTTGGGTACTTTTTATGCATTATTCAGCTTTCTTCGCTGTGACTAATTAAGGAAAATACAAGTTTTGAAATCACAAACTGGTATAAGGAAAATACTATTCTTTCCTCTATTTAATTTATTTTAAAGATTGAATTGAAGGACTCTCACCCCACTCCAGCAGTTGGAAAAGCAAATGGTTCTAGTGAGACTTTAACTCTTGCCTCTTCACTTTGCTTTTAATGGAAACCATAATTTATGCTAAATCTCTTAATTCACTTTTCTCCTGAAAGTCAACCTCAATGCAATAGCAATTTGATACAGAAAAATGGGAGATATAAGAAAAAAATCTATATTGCATACTTCTGCTCTGTAATTATTGACTGTAAGTGATCAAGCTGCAGGGGAAAAAACAGAACAACTTGGTTATTCCCCTTTCTGAGCTTGAGAGGGCTGAAGCAATAGCCAATTTAATTGGTACAATTTGATAGATTTCATAAAGCTTTCCATGATTATAAGTAGAAAGGGTGAAGACAGTTGTCTTTCCTCTGCACTGCAGACAGTGAGAGGATCACCTGCAGAGCAGGAAGCTGAAGAAGGATAACTCCCTCTGAATAACTTGCACAAAAAAACTTATTATACCCCCTGAATTTTGGACAAGAATCCAGCACTACTTCTTACTTATTACTGGATGATATTATACGTTCTTATCTCTATACAGTTTTCATTATAGTTATTGATCATTATTTCTCCTTTAATTATCAATATGAATTAGTAAATTATGTCCCTTTTGATGAAAAAACACCACATATATAACTTCACCTTCCCAGTGAAAGAAATGAGCTCCAGAAACACTGTTGTAATGATACTCTGTGCTTTGGTCCTCTGAACCTGATTTGTTCAGACCTCTCTCATATGTTTAGAAATAACCTTATAAATCTTTGGATAAGAAACTGATTCTTGAAGAGGAGAATGTAGAGATATGTACCATTCTTCCACTTATAGATTCTCTTCCGAACAGACTAAACACACTAAATACAAACTTATTTTGATTTTTGAGTATATTTAAACATATTATCAAACTGTGATTAATGGAGTAATCTGCATATGTTAGATTAATGTAAATCTAAGAGAATAAGCAACTAATTAAAGATACTTGCCTACCTGTGTTTAAGCAAATATATTGTGGGTAACTTAAAGAGATTAGAGGTCAGAAAATCATGATGGAAAACACTCTTTTAAGAATGAATGCAATGTGACTTTCTCAGTGAAGATAAAACCCAAGAAGGATGAGAAAACCTCTCAGTCTTCTTGGCAACTGAAAGTATCAAGTATCTTGTAGCTCTTAGAAGAGCGTGTGTTTGAGATAGTTACATACTCATGTTTCCTAAAACATTTTTATGTCTATATGAATAATATAGTTACTTTTTAGATATAAATTTTTCATAACCACAGTCTCACCAAATATCATATCACATCTCCCTTGCCTCTTCAAACCGTATTGCTTTACATGTTCTGGCAGATGTCATATTGAAAGTCAATGAAAAATTTAGTAAAATGATACTTCAGTTCCTAGTCCTTTAAATAGTTCTGTATAGCTGGATAAAGATTTAGGTACTATCTGATGTTTTAAATTACATAACTCCTGACAATAAGACTTTTAAAATAAGTGCTTATAAGTATAAAATAAATAATATATACGAGTACCATAAAATAAGAAGAAATTCATACAGATATAAACAATAAAAACTTGAAGCTTTAATTCACTAAGAGAGAAAAAAAAAAAAAAAAAGGTTCATTTGTGTAATAAGTTATTGATAGATTCAGAATTTGGTCCAATTTATTTGTATTCACAATTTAAAGCACAATTGTCAAGTGTAATTCAGACTACAAAGATTATTCTGATTACATGCACCTTGATCTTTTACAGTATTCCATGAATTACTGCTCTGTGGTTTTTCCCTCCTTTGTGTTTTGGTGGACAGAAAATTAATTTCAAATGGTACAAAACAAGAAAGAGAGCAGAAAGAACATTGACCTGAATTAATAAAAAAGTATAAGAATTATTTAAAAATTAGTAGAAAAATATGGTCCAAAATATAAAGTAACTAGTGGACCGATAACCAGTTGTTATCATCTTAGAAATGATCATAAAGAGATGACATCAGAAGAGTCATCACAAGGCAACTAACCACAAGGTAATGAAAAGGCAGATTTGGTCTTAGAATGTTTCAGGGAAAGTTTTTTTGGAAAACAGAGGAAGCGTTACTTTTGGTTCAGAAGACACTATTGATGTTTCTTCTGGAATGTTGTATTTTTTTAGTCACTTATAAACAGAAATCTAAAAGGTGAAGATAACTGAATAAAGAGTCTACAGTGTGGGCAAATAAAGAACATAATTTGCTTATCCTAAGAAAAAGAATGGGCAGAGAGATGAATCACTGAAAAAAAGAGGTTAAAATACAGAAATTTGGTGGTCTCCGAATAGATCAATATGGACTTGTTGTGAATAACTTTAGACTAGACATTTCCACTTGTTGAAGCTCTGATGGGTTTCAGTGTGAACAGGGGAGTAAAAAAACCTACACTGTTTTAAGATGGATCATTATTGTTATACCAAAAGGAATGTATGGTATAATTATTCATGAGAACATTTGGATTCAATAAACCAACAGTTTTCTTCAAACCATAACTTTCTAGTTTGAAGTATGACCTAAGTTTAGAGCAGTCTATTCTTTTAAACCTGTCTTCTGAAGTTACCATTGCCAAACCTCCTCAATTTCTTCTGCAGCATTATAGTAGGTTATTTCACCTGCAAATGAGATTCAGAATCCCTAAAAAATTGTCAGTACTTGAAATGCTTATGAAGGACTTCACAGAATAAAAAATAGCACTATTTCACCATTAAAATTCAGAATCAAGTGAGACTTCACACTTTATTCTGTTAATTTTAACACAGTTACACTGTTATCTTTAAATGTGTAAAACACAGAGAATTTTGCATATTCTACAGAAACAAGTATGAGATATCTTAATCGGGTATAGTAGTCTATGATAACCTATTCATACTTTAGTTTTATTAAAATGACACATTGAAATAATTAATGCTGTCATGGGTTATCTGCATATACTCCTTATGACAAAACTTACTGATATATATATGTATATATCATTCATCTAAAGTCTACTCATTGTGAATATGCAAAAACAACATTGCATTAGCAGGTTCGCTGAATAAAATAGCATCAGCCAGAGAGTTTGCAGATTTCTCAGCTCTTAAAATAACTAATCAAGAGAACTGCACTCATGCATTTTGGCACTAGAGTTATAAATTACGCATAACACAGCATAATATTAAAGCATTAACATAATTTAACAATACCAATGTATCAGATCCTAAGTGAAAGAAATGAAGGTGTTGTATCTGAGTGTCTTGACTTGATTCACCTAGTTCATACATGCTTAAGATTTACAGTAATAAGAATTATTTTTTATTTATTTATTTTTTTAAATTGCTAATACGCTCAACTTTTTTCTTTAACTGCAAATTCTTTTTTTTCCAAATACAGGCCTTCATTTTTTCTTTTTTATTTTAATTTTTTTTTTTTTCTTTGTGCCAACTGATGCACTAAATAATCATAGAATCATAGAATCTTAGGGGCTGGAAGGGACCTCGAGAGATCATCTAGTCCAACCCCCCTGCCAGAGCAGGGTCACCTAGAGTACATCACACAGGAACTCATCCAGGTGGGTTTTGAATGTCTCCAGTGAGGGAGACTCCACAACCTCCCTGGGCAGTCTGTTCCAGTGCTCTGTCACTCTTACAGTAAAAAAATTTTTTCGGATATTCACCTTGAACCTCCTATGCTCCAATTTACACCCATTACCCCTTGTCCTATCACTGGTCATCACTGAGAAAAGCCTAACTCCGTCCCCCTGACACTCACCCCTTACATATTTGTAAACATTGATGAGGTCACCCCTCAGTCTCCTTTTCTCCAAGCTAAAGAGACCCAGCTCCCTCAGCCTTTCCTCATAAGGGAGATGTTCCACTCCCCTAATCATCTTCGTAGCTCTGCGCTGGACTCTTTCGAGCAGTTCCCTGTCCTTTTTGAACTGAGGGGCCCAGAACTGGACACAATACTCCAGATGTGGCCTCACCAATGCAGAATAGAGGGGGAGGAGAACCTCTCTTGACCTACTAACCACACCCTTTCTAATGCACCCCAGGATGCCATTGGCCTTCTTGGCCACAAGGGCACATTGCTGGCTCATGGTCATCCTCCTGTCTACCAGGACCCCCAGGTCTCTTTCACCTACACTACTCTCCAGCAGTTCAGCCCCCAACCTGTACTGGGACATGGTGTTGTTCTTCCCCAAATGTAAAACTCTGCACTTCCCCTTGTTGAATTTCATCATGTTTCTCCCCGCCCAACTCTCCAACCTATCTAAGTCTCTCTGAATGGCAGCACAGCCTTCTGGTGTGTCAGCCACTCCTCCCAGCTTAGTGTCATCAGCAAACTTGCTGAGGGTACATTCTATACCCTCATCCAGGTCGTTGATGAAGATGTTGAACAACACCGGTCCCAGTACCGACCCCTGTGGGACTCCACTAGTCACACACCTCCAACCAGATTCTGCCCCATTGACTACAACTCTCTGACTCCTTCCTTTCAACCAGTTCCTAATCCACCTCACTTCCTGGTCACCAAACCCATACCTGATCAACTTTTCTACAAGGATGCTGTGGGAGACGGTGTCAAATGCTTTACTGAAATCAAGATAAACCACATCTACCGCTCTACCATCATCTATCCACCTAGTAATTTCCTCATAGAAGGCTATGAGGTTAGTCAAACATGATTTACCCTTGATAAAACCATGTTGACTGCTCTTGATGACCCCCATGTCCTTGATGTGCCTGGAGATAGTGCCAAGAACAAGTTGTTCCATCACCTTTCCAGGGATGGAGGTGAGGCTGACCGGTCTATAGTTACCCGGGTCCTCCTTCTTGCCCTTCTTGTAGACTGGAGTGACATTTGCTATCCTCCAGTCCTCAGGCACCTCTCCTGTTGCCCATAACTTACTGAAGATGATGGAGAGTGGCCTAGCAATGACCTCCGCCAGCTCCCTCAGCACCCTTGGGTGCATTCCATCCGGACCCATTGATTTATGGATGTCCAGATTACTCAACTGATCCCTAACCCAATCCTCATCTACCACGTCAAACTCTTCCTCTATCTTGACTTCTTCTGGGGCTATATGAATCTGGGGCTCATAGGGAGACCCTGCAGGAGTGAAGACAGAGGCAAAGAAGGCATTCAGCACCTCTGCCTTCTTTATATCCTCTGTCACCAGGGCTCCCACAATGATCTTTTTAACCTACAAAACTGTGCAATTAGCTAAGACTAGGAGCTTTAAACAGAAAATTAATCTAAGGATTATATCTGAGTTTATTCTGATTGTTTCCAAAATATTAAGATGTTCAGAGTACCAAACAGCCGTCATCACCAAAGACACTTCAACCAGTCCAGCTAACACTTAGCAGAAGAAAATAGATAATACTTTCTTCAAGTGTGATGATTGTCAAATTAACATCATTCCTAGTGGTTTTGAAATCTCAGCTGAATGTTTTTTGACCCCAAGTATCTCTCCGAGAATGTGGAAGATGGTATGATTATTTGGAGTTTTTGGCAGAGTGGAAACAAAGATCTTGGACTGACAGAAGGATTTCTGAGTGTTCATCTGATTTACATTTTTTTTTATTTTTTTTTTTTTAATTTTTGTGTTCTTGTATCATTTAGTCATAAGTTACAAATTCATCACTGGGAAAGACTTCTCTGTTACACAATATAGGCATAGTAAATATGTGCAATATGCCTATAACTCATCTCTCAGGGTGTGTGACATCACCTAATAGTGCCGTATTCTTAGATGGAGGACAGGGGGAATGATATACAAAAAGAAAATATATATCCACATTGTTTTATTTTTTTGCCAAAAGTAATTAAACAGAATTTACTGAGAATGTCCTTGCTCATGTTGTCACAGATAAGAGAGTGAGTGGAAGGTCTTAAGGTCTCTTAAATTTTCACCAGCAAAGATATCAGGGGAAGGTGTTTTTTTAATATAGAATTATGAAAGTGCAACTTAACAGAATTTGATGGCAAGGTTTGCTCTATTGCTTACAATGTGAAAGGGATCTGTAGAGGTCAGGAATGGATTCGAGTGACTTACATGAGGATCAAGAGAAATTATTTGTACAGGAATAGGGGAGATTAAAAATAATTACAGGCTGCTCTAATTTTGAAAGAAAAGAAAATCCTACTCACATTTAGGAAAATTATAGATTCCAACCTTTCATAAGTGTCTAAGTTGAAGGGAGAGCCAGAATTTCAAAAATACTCTTCTTTTGACTTCTCATGTCATCTGTCAGATAGGTCTTTTAAACTAAAGATGTTTTTTTCTTCTGTGGCTTAAAGGTGTATGTACTGCTATAGTTGAAAATGAGTGATAAATGCCTTCACATGAGCACTTAGTCCAGTTTCTAATAGATGTACAAGTTGGGGGAAGGAAGTCCTTGGAAGCACATGTATTGAAAAAAAACACAAGAACATTAACTCTTGGATAGATCAAATTATGTATGATGAATTCAGGTTCATAATTAATGTGGTTTTTTTTAAATTTCTCTTTCCAAAAGAGGCATCTAAGACTGTGTTTCACCCCATCATACCTGAAATTGTTGTAGATTTCAACATTAACGAGAAAAATAAGACCATGAACAATCCTAAATTAAAAATGTATTGTTCCATATTCAGAGGACAATTAGGGGACTGGAATTCATACTCAGACTCATACCTTCAGTGTTGTGAATTCAAAAAAATATTCATTAAATAATTCAGAAAGTACTTTCAATTCTCTGTACGTGACAAAGATTACAAATTCCAGTGAAAGCATGGCCAAATATGTAAGGATTATATAATAATCCTGGGCAAAATGAGCAACGGTTGTATGGCAGCATCTTTTAATTTTATAATTTTCAGTCTTTTGAATTCTTCAAATTCATCTTTAATACATAAACAAATACATAGAGTAGGTATAATTATATAGTAGGTTATAGCAATAATATAGGATACCAAGGCATTTTTTAAAACTTCTTGCCCTATCCTCTGTAAATACTTTTATTATTAAAATTCTGTTTATAATATTGAATTTATTTATTTTTATAAGATGTTTTGGGTTTTTTTTTGTCAACAAATGAACATGCCTTCAGAATAACTTATGGACTATTGAAATAATGTTAATTAAACTTTAAAATGGAGACCTGAATTAAGAATTACTGCAAGCAATTTCTATCTGTGATAACAGATTTCTAGCCATTTCTTCCTCTTCGCTTCACATATAAACTACAGACATTGGTGTTAACATGCTATATTTCATTGTATTCTCACAGCACCTTTTCTGTTTTCAAATAAATTTATAACTTAAAGCTCTGTTACACATTTGGCAGAGGAAATACACAAATACAAACAGGTAAATACATTTTTTAAATCTCCACTATTTCTGAACTACATGTGTTAGCCTTAGTGACCATAAGGACTAATAGAAGCCACAACACTGAACTAAGCTGGCACAGAGTCTTACATACAACATTTTATAGGAATTCCAAGTATAGCTAAGTGATTTGGAGCAAATTGCTGGGACTTTTGAATTGCAGTTTCTTGTCTGTATCTGCTGCAATCTGATTAAGCAGTATCGGGTTTTTTTGTAGCAATGCAAAGGTTATGTCAACTCTCCTAATTTTACAAACATGGTCCTAAAAACAGTTCTAAAAATTAGGTCAAAACCCAGGTAGGTAGTGATTTACAGAGGATCCGGTAACACCAGAATTACCCATTTCTGCATAATTAATGCAATAGTTTTAATAGCTTCAGCAGTCCACCTTCAGTCCTTAGTGGAGGACATTTCATGGCTGAGAGAAAAGGAAGGATTTGTCTCATGGCATATTCTGCTCCCATGAATGGGAGTTGTCATCCTCTGGCCATTGCCAGAGTATGGGCTACTTTAATTTCTGATTCTGAAAGCAGCTTCAGGATAAGTGCTGATAGCATTAGAGAAGCATTTTCACTTTAGGCAAGTATGTAGTTACAACTCTCCTGGCTTTGATTTGTTTCAGTATTAGGAAAGGAGAAGCTATCCCAAGGGAGGCATTTGTTTCAGAAAAACAGCAAGTTAAATGCTATTCTCAATTATGTTGGTGTAAAGTAGGATTAAATCCTAGTTCTATTCAGAGGATTAGATCTAAGTTTATGTCTCAATACTAGAGGTAAGAATTTGGCCAAATATTCCCTAAAGCATATCCTGTAAATTGTTACATTTCTAGATTTACCAGTCACCTGAAAACTAATTAATTATATTGATTGAAAATGCTAGAAAATTGTTCAGAAAGATAAATGGTTTTAATCTATGGCATGCAAAACAACAGAATTTGTATTTTACATAAAAATAAAGTATTTTTAAAATGTTCATTATTCTCTGACTTTGGTAGGTAAAATATATTGTTGAAATAATTTCTCTTCCATGTTTACTCATTGGTTCCCAAGTTAACCCATTTCAAAGAAAGAACAAAAGCAAAAATATGTTATAAGCCTTCCAAATTAATTAGCAATTTTAAAACATTTTAGCAAGTTATTAAATTATCTCTGCTGGTTTTCCATGTTGAGTTAGCATTTTGTGTGTACTTAGTTTTGGGTTTTGGTTGTTTTTGTTGTGTTTTTTTCTTGTCTGGTGTTTTTTGGTTTGGTTGGTTTGATATTTTTTAATTATTTTTTTTTTAAACTCTGATGTATTGTTTTTCTTGATTCTTTTTTTTTTTTTTTTTTTACTCTTTCTCATTGCTTGAACTTTGAAAATTTTTCTTTATTTTTATTTTTATTTTTTAAATAAAAATAACAGTAACTGTCATATCAGGTTAGTAATTGTGCATTGGGAAATCCTGAAAGATCATAAAATGTTCCAAAACCTTTGGTATGATGTAAAAAAAAAAATAATAATACTTTAAAAGGAATAAAATTAAGGTTTTTCTTTAAATTTTAATCACCATTAAAAAAAAATATAAATGTTTTGTCATTTTTACTACATTATTAATATTTTTCTCTTTTTAAAAGACAAAATAAAATGAACGTGTATACAGATAGCTTGTATTAAGTATCTCAAGCATCAGATGTCTAATGTACTATTCATGTTTGTAAAAAGACCTTTTGGTTGCTAGCTTCTAGTATTTATTTTTAAAAATCTCCAGATATTGACAATATTTCCCTGTAGCCTTCACTATATATGCTTTGCACATGATTTCTAACTGCCAGATGTGACTGCTGTTTTTATTTTGAATGTACCTTACACAGACCGTACAGCATCAATCTCAGGTTTTTCAGGTGTTTAACTGCATTGAGCCACATAAGGTTTAATCAGGAGGCACTGATTGTACAATCCTTGCAAAGAGCTATAGTATGTATTAATGGTGGCATTTTCAACTCACAATACATTACCATTATTTTAAATCTCAAGTTAACCTGAAAAAGGTAGGGTTTTTTGTAAAAAACTTTTTTGAATTATGCATATTGATGCAAACCCACCAACATTTCCTATTATTTCTATTAAATCTGATATAAAACCAATTATGACTTAAAAAAGAGAAAACAAAGAAAGATTTTAAGTGGTATGTAGCAACATCTCTATACAAATATCGATACATTCATACATTCTGTTTCAGACATTTGTCTGTGTATAGCATGACATTCAGCTGATGCAAGTTAGCCAGCAGAATGATCACCTCTGGAACATGCCTGAATACAAATTTTGACTAATTGGAAAAAACATACTTTATTGATCATGCTATGCCACATGGATTCCTAATGCAGATGGCATAGTTTTCTTTTGCGTTCAGTAGGATTGACGCATAACAATATTGCAATACAACCATAAACTATTGCATTCCTATAATCCCTAGTTTTGATGCCTGAAGGACTTCTATGTCCTGTTCTTTGCTGATGTTTATCTTCCTGTATGATACTGGGTAACAGGTAGAAGTCTGGGAGAGGTGGGGTGAATTAAACCATAGGCCATGTGCTCAGGGGTGATGGTAAGGAGAAATAGATAAGTAGCATAGCTATGGTAGAGTAGCAGGTGGCTGTATGAAGCACAGCTGATTAATGTTGGCCAGCTGCCTGCTAAACTCAATTGAGATATTTAACGCAGAAGAAAAATAAAGAGCTCAAATATTAGGCAGGCAGAGGCATTTTGGGGGCCATGGGAAAGAGACAGTTCTTGGGGAAAAATACTGCATGAGAGCAGACTCCAGTGGGAGAAACCTTCTTGGCAAAGTTTGAAATTTTGATGGATCCTAATCTCATTAACCCTAATTTTTGCATTAGTTTCACTCTACATGGACTTTGCCAAGCCTTTCCAAAAGATTTAAGTCACACATCATTGCATTTCTTCCTCATCAGTGCCCTTTAGAGTTGCAAATATTTTGGAAAACTAAAAAAAAACCCAAAACACTAACAAACAAAAACCACAAAAACAAGCTATGATAAATTCCATTCTATTAATAAGTTTTACATTGAAAAAACTTGAAAAGACTTTTATACACTAGAAATTCTGTTGATCAGTGAAAACCAATGCGTGGCTCTAGGCAACTTTAAGTTGTAAGGGTTTAATTTGAATAAATATATGAACACAGTCATTACGTTTGTCCACATGATTTATTCAACAGATACTATAAAAGAAGGTTGTTGCATACTGGTTTAAATTGAGTTACCAAAATCCTCATGTATGTTGTGTACATCAAAGAATGGAATGTAACTCAAAATTATTTGAATTATAATTTGATTTTTGAGTCTAAACCTCTTATTTTATGTTTAAAATTAAAACAAAACAAACAACAACAAAAAACAAATGAAACACCACAATATTTTTCAAATAAAGGTATTCTCTTTACCCTAAGTTTGATTGTTATACAGGGGAAGAAAAGGCAAAGTGATCTTGCTTTTTCAAGTATTTGATAAATGGTAATAACAGATAAAACTACTTTAAATTACACTAACAGTAATAATTCTCATTCAATAAACTACTTAAGAGATCTATTCTGTTTTTTAAATATGATTCAGCGTGGAAATACTTTACTTTTCAAGGGAGATTTTGAATTAATTAGTTTATCTATGATTCAATCCCCTACTAACATTCCAGCAAGTCACTAAAGGATTATTGATATTTTCTAGATTAAAAATAAAATCTCTAATTACAAATATTATTCTTAAAATAAATAACTCAGTGACAGGTTGTATGTAATAAAGATCCCGTTGAGTTGAGCACACCAAGATTATTCATGCCATTCAAGACACTAGTTTATCAGAAATATCTATGTGGGACTGGAAGACATTTCAAGATAGGAGACTTATACTGGAAGCAGGATGCCAGACATAATATTCTAGAACATCTCATATGGCAATAGATACTACTATGAAACAACTCAAACCTTAGATTTCTCTGTATCATAATAAAAGCTTAAACATCTAGCAGTAGACATGCAGAAGCTTAATTCAGAGCATAGTGTCCTCCTTTCCCCCAGATACTGCTATTGTACAAATCTCTCACACGCAGTGAGTTACATCTGTGAGAACCATGATCTTAGGTATTCAAGGGCACCTCTTGTGGCTCCAGATGCATATAGAAATGTAGACAAATTTACCCTCAGTCTCCACTAACTGTAACAGGAACTCAGGCACTTAGCTTACACACAAAAGCCAACATCTTTCAGATGTCCACAGAACATAGCTGAATAACACCCAAAAATACCAGAATTGAGACTTTGACCCATATTTAAGGATAACAATTTTGAGCAATACAAACACAGATTATTTATATCACTGTTCTGGGACCTCCAACAACAGAAAGTCATGGAGCTATTTGAGCAAGTTCAGAGGAGGGCTATGAAGATGATCAGAGGGCTGGAGCATCTCTCCTATGAAGACAGACTGAGAGAGTTAGGACTGTTCAGCCCGGAGAAGAGAAGGTTCTGGGCAAACCTTATAGCACCTTCCAATGCCTGAAGAGGCTAGAGAAAAGCTGAGGAGGGACTGCTTCCAAGGGCTTGAAGTGAGAGAACAAGGGATAATGAATTAAAACTGGGAGAGGGGAGATTAAGTTAGACATGAGGAAGAAAGTCTTCACTGTGAGGGTGGTGACACCATAGAACAGGTTGCCCAGAGAATTTGTGGATACCGTCAACATGGAAGTGTGCAAGGCCAGGTTGGATGAGGTTCTGAGCAACCTGGTTTAGCAGGAGGTGTCCCTGTCCATGGCAGGGGCTGGAACCAAATAATCTTTAAGGTGCCTTCCAACACAAAGCATTCAATGGTTCTATGATTATACCTTACTCCTAGAGGTGTGCTTTCCATTGTGGGCACAGAAAAAAACTAGTAAAGAGAAGAAAAGAAAGATGAGTTTTTTCCTAAGTTTTAGATTAAATGTTTCAAAGACAAAGAACATGTATAGCCAGCTTCTCACAGAGATCTGCCAAGAAATGCTGAATGTACAGCTGGACTGATCCAGATTGACAACAGTGGTGGGAGAGTCCAATAGAAGCTTTCAAGAAACAAGATATTCTTGGCAATAAAACTAAAAATATGACTGCTTATACCAGTTCTCATACAAAATTGGCAGGCATTCTTCACATTTTTAAAGGCATTATCAGTTGAAAGCAATCCAAATGGTGATGAGCAAAAAGAAAGCACCTGCTTTTCATTGATAAACACATACTGCTCAAGACATGAGTTCCTGGATAAAGACATGTGTGCGCTTCTGTAATAACTGCCTGTTAAAGAAATGTCTGGAAAAAAAAAATAAAGAACAATCAGAACAACATGACTACATTAAAAAGAGGCTTTCATGCTGACTATATATTAAGAGGATAATTTGTCTTGCCATTTTTCATCATTATCAACAGCAGTTGTTTCTACAAGGCTTTCTTCCTCAGTCCCGCTGCCCCTCCTACCTTGCTATTCAGCTAGGCTGGATTTCTATCAAGTTATTTTGGAAATAAAAATATTTTAATTATAGAAAAGAATAATCTTACCAGTCAAATTAATTAATTCAACATCACAGTGATTATGTTCCTTTGTTAAGCACTGTTCCAGCTAGATCCCAGCCTCAAATAATACCTTAAACCATAAAATACTATCCACTATTAAAATCAAGTGAAAAGATTATGGTTATGTGGAATATTTATTGCAAAAGTTGTCCAGATTTTTTTTTTTTTCCTGCAGAATTTGCCAACAATTCAGTATGTGAATCCTATTCAATGTGCTATTGAATACTAAGACAAATATTTACCAAAATAAATGAAGAGCAACTTAGGTAAAAAATATTATTTTTTTACAGCTGAACTCATGCACATTGATTATTTAGCTCACAAACTTAAGAGATGACATATGGTGATTAAAATAAATATGAAACAGTTGTACTAAATTATGCATTATGCCTTAAAAAATTTGATACATTTCAATATATAAACACATATATTAAAATATAATAAGAAGTATAATTTAAGAGAGGCAGATATAAAATCTATTCCATTCTTCTAGGGTAGAACAAAAGGATGGTTTTAACCTGCCAAGAAAGTGACTAAGATGTGATTTCTGAACCTTCAAAATAAAAATTCAAACCACTTGTACCAGGTTTGAAAATAGATAAATTTATCCTATGTGTTAATGTAGGCAAATTATAGTTCATGCATAAATTTAACATTCTAATACAGATAGAGTGGACTAGTTTTTATCCCAAAGTAAACTAGAAAAATAGTCTTTGAATGGGATCAGGCAAGCCCCAGGAAAGACAAGAATTCAAAGAGCTTATTTTATTTATGTAGAATCCTTAAAAATCTCCTAGAAGAAAGAATGCAAGTAAGAAAAAGAAGACTTGAATACCACACTCTTTTAAAATGTTTGTAGGATTTAGGCCTTTGGCTGCCAAAACATTTCCTGCGTCTCATTATAATGTAAAAGCAAACAAGTGCTATAACATCCTTTTACCACTTTTTGACTAATTAAATAGAATCACAGAATCATAGAAAGGTTTGGGTTGTAAAGGGTCTTTAAAGATCACATAGCTTCAACACCCCTGCTGTGGGCAGGAACACCTTTCACTAGATAAGGTTGCTCAGAACCCCACCCAACCTGACCTTGAACACTTCCAATCATGGTAAATTCACAGCTTCTCTGGGCAACCTCTTCCCGTATGTCACCATGCTCATTGTAAAAAATGTCTTCATTATATCTAACCTAAAACTTCCCCTTTTTATCTTAAAACTACAGTCTCTGGAAAAACTCATGTCTCATTCTCATAAGCCTGCTTTAAGTACTGAAAGACCACAGTAAGATATTCCTGGAGCCTTCTGTGCTCCAGACCCAACACCCCAACTGTCTCAGCCTTTCTTCATAGTAGAAGTGTTCCAGCCCTCTGATCATTTTTTTGGCCTTCTTTTGGATCTGAGAAACAGGTTAATGTCTTTCTTGTGCTGTGAACCACAGAGCTGGACACAGTACTCCAGATGGAGTACCATACGAGTGAAGTAGAGAGGGAGAAACACCTCCCTCAGTATGTCAAGGTCCCACTGGATGACATCCCTTCTCACTGCACCACTCAGTTGAGAATCATCCATGAACTTGCTGAGGGTGTCCTCAGTTCCACTGACTATGTAATTAAAAAAGATATTCAACAGTACTGATCCCAATAGGAATTGCTGAGGAAAATCTGTTTGGACATCGAGCAAAGCAATATTTGGATGCGGCCATCCAGTCAACTCCTTACCCACTGATTAGTCAATCCATCAAATCTATATCTCTCCAACTAAGAGACAAGGATGTTGTGTGAGACTGTGTCAAAGGCCTTGCAGAAGTCAAGAGAGATTACGTCAGTTGCTCTTCCTTTATGCACCATGTAGATTACCATAGATTAGTCAGGCATGATTTTCCTTTAGTGAAGCCAGCTTGATTCTCTCCAGTCACCTTCTTGATATCCGTATGCCTTGACTTATCTTCCAAGAGGTTCTGTTCCACATTCTTACTGGACACTGAGAAGAGTCTGACTAGTCATTAGTTCCCAGAGTTGTCCTTTTTACCCCTTTTTAAGATGAGTATGACGTTTCCATATTTCCAGTTACAGGGACCTTCTCCTGACTGCCATGAATTTTCAAATATGATGGAGAGCAGCTTAGCAGCTACACTTGCCAGTTCCATCAGGACCCTATATTTAAGGATAAAAACAGGTCCATTTGGCCTCTTTGAAGTTCCTTAGGAAAGTTTATACAATGCTATTAAAACATTTGTTTCTTTCTATAAAAGGAACTTTAAATGACCACGTCAGCTTTTCTGCTGTCTATGCTGTAGATATGGAAGTTTCATCAGACGTCAACTCAAATAACAAAGTTACTATCAATCCATTGCCAATCACTCGTAACTGTTACAAATGTGCACATATATTTTTAAAAGGCTTTAACAGCTCTCATATTAACTTCTTATGTTTTGGAAAATTGCTATGAAACTAAATTAATAATTGGTCCATATTTGTATTTTCTGCCTTTACTGGGACCAGAACCAAGTCTATATATTGGTTAGAATGGTGTGAATATAACCACCACATAGAAAACTACTTCTGCTCTATATACTTTGCATTCATTTATTCCCTAAAGCATGAAGGCATACATGTATAAATATGTAAGCCTGTCTGATGTAACTACAGATGTTCTTATTAACCATATAAATATTAATTTTACTTCTCTTAGTTTCATGGCCTGAAGTAACTTGTGGTAATGATTAATACAAGATAATTAAAAGGATATAATATTTGGCGTAATGTTTAATTGTTTTACTTTTCAGCTAAATTTATGTCTCTGTGATCTTACATTATACTTAAATAATGAGTCATGATCTACTTATAACATCCTTTAGTTGATATAGCTCCTTATATTACTTTTTATTACTGTGCACTCCAGAGCAAATTAGACCAGTGTTTTCACAGTGAACTTTTCTCTTGCCCTAATCCTTTTCTTCAAAAAATATGCAGAAGAAAAATATAATATTTTTGAATAGGGCTAACTTTAAAGAATTCTGTATTTCAGATAAAGTATTACAACTTTATTAATTACACTGTTTCCTTCTTCTTTTCCTCTATCAATTTTCAATTGTGCTAGTTCATTTTGACACTTATTTATACTGTCAGTTCCAGTTCTCCAATGGATCACAGTGAAGGACCAGACAAGCCGAATATTGCAAAGCAGAAGATTCCAGTCTGGAGGCTGTCAGATGCTTTTGATTGAATATGCTGTTTGGGAGCCAAAACACTTCAAACCCACATATTGCTTCTTTTGGGGCTTATTTTGTTGTTTGTTGTTTGGTTTGGTTTTGCATGTGGGTTGGGGTTTTTTTAATCCTTTTCCCATCTTTTCTTATTTCCTACTCTTATTCTCTGGTAAAAGAGATTTTCCAAGAGAGTTGTCTTCAAAATATATTTGTAAACATTGAAAATGTTTGTGAAATGGCATAGTTTTCTCCCAGTCACTGCATTTTATTTTATTTTATTTTATTTTATTTTATTTTATTTTATTTTATTTTATTTTATTTTATTTTATTTTATTTTATTTTATTTTATTTTATTTTATTTTATTTTATTTTATTTTATTTTATTTTATTTTATTTTATTTTATTTTATTTTATTTTATTTTATTTTATTTTATTTTATTTTATTTTATTTTATCTAAAGGTGTTTTTTTTCTCTAATCATTCTTTGCATTTACCACAATAGAGCTGGAGGCATTCTTTGGCCTTTCCCATTCATGAAGAGATTATTACAAGACTGTGGCTGAGCAAAGCAGAGCACACTGTCACCACATTCATGCTCTCTTCCCCAGAAGTAATCCTCACATATCCGAGACAAGAATTTTCCCCATTGTTCATATTATTTTTATTATATCCAACATTTTTCATCAAACCTATGTCTACACCTCTGGAATTTTAAATTTTATTGTGACTATGAAGAAAAAGTCTTTTCAATAGTCTTTACCTGTCATATGACAGATCATAATACAGAGCAAAAGTGCAAGTTCACCATTTAAAAAGATGAGTTTTGTTTGCAGACATCACAAGAAATCTACCTTTTCTTCTGTGAGTTTAGAAAAGAGGTGGGGTGAGAAATGAACCAGCAATGTTAATACTCAAACATGAATGGGTGGAGAAGCAGCCTATTAAAAACTATTAAGTCCAGCTCCTGAAAAGCTTGGTATCATATGCTGTAAAGTTTGTCTTACTAGTTTATAGTAACCTCAACTTATTTACTCATTATACAACACATAAGAAAGTTAAAACTGTGTTCATCAATAGAACAACACAATATGCTCTGAACTTTTTTGATTTAACACTCAGTATCAGAATAGCAGGATACTTTAAGATTTATTTTGTAAATTTTTATTGTACCATTTTTAGTAATCTCTTGGCTTGTTCAGTCTTGACAAGTAAATGGAAAGTTTTTAGTATTTAAAATATCACTGAAGCATGTATTTTTCAAATCAGCTGAGTGGAATAAACTTAGTTTAGACAGCTAGGAGTAGACTCATTACTCTGCAATGTGTGATCAATGTGTGTATCAAGGAAGATATAGAAGCACTGATTTTATTCTCACTTTTTTATTTTTAATATAGAAGTGATCCAAATGATTTTGTTAGACAGTGAGAAAAAATACATTCTAGGCTTTTAAATTTTATTTTAAACCTCTTATGTCATGATTGTCTGAGATATTTAGGCTGTCATTTTGATATGATAAACAACTCCTTAAAGCAATGGAGATTCAGATATAGTGCTTTTCAGAGAGCCTCTGGTGAAAAATGAGCAAAAATAGGACTATCACTAGTACAGAGATTCCTTGTAATTTTATCGAAACATGGAAATAAAAGGGAAAAATAAAGGGAAAAAAAAGCAATCTTCAATTGCTTCAATATTATAATGAAACAAATTGTATATTCACTATTAAAATAAAAAATAATATAAAAAAATGTTCAGTACTTAGCCATAATACTTCTATAAAATTAATCTACGGTCCATTACTTCTCATGCTTTCTTTCCTACTTTGTACTTTCCCTTTTGGTTAAGCATATTTTTGTTAACAACTGCTTGCTTATTAAATTCTCCAGTGCATCTCAGTGGATACTTCCTTAAAGTACTGGTACTAAACTAATAAAAAGTACTATAAATGATAGTTAAATATGAGGCTTATAAATTATTGCTGCAGATGTTCAAACTATTTATAGTAGAAAAAATATGCAAATGATCAAGGAAAACTTGATTGGATAGATCAGTATCACCACTGAGGATACTGATTTTGTAAGGAAATCAACTGAACATGCACTGAATTATATTTTTATCTAAAGATCTTTGCAGAACTTAAATAAGATTGATATTGATCCATTTCACAGTGGTTAGAGAATACTTTTCCTCTTCTTACCTGACAAAGGTTAAGGAGGCAATTTGTCTGAGTGAACTGCACCTTAAGAAGGCATGGGTTTCAGAACACAGAGTACTTATTTAGGACAGTATTAGAAAATTCATAGTCCCTCAAAATAATTAATACTGATTAGGTACATTTTTGTTACTTGTCAGCTTTTAAACTCTCACAAACTTCTGGGAACCATTCTGCCATTTGTGTGGCAGTTTTGAAGACATTTGGTCTTACTCCTTTGAGGTTTTTATGATCATACTGAAGGACTTGCTGAGCACGAAAGCAATAATTTAGGGAAAGGACTGGAATACCAATAATTTTCCAGCCCCGCAGAAACTCATCCATGTGTGGAAGACACAGCCTCAGCTAATGGGCGATCCCATCTCCCATCATTTCTCTAGGCTATTTCTGTATTTATTTATTTATTATTTTCTTCACTGTTAAAATTTTTCCCCAGCAGAAAGAAGCCAAAGTACAACTAACTCCTACTTCAGCACTGCCAGGAATGCAATCATTTATAAACAATGTCTCATTGCAAAAAGAGCAAATATAACTCTTTCTCAACAACAACAAAAAAATTCAAAATCTCGCTTTACTCATTCAGAAGATAGAATTATTGTTAATAACATGTAGCTAAGAGCTCAACAGTTGATGAAAAAGTGAATTTTTCACTGTTAAAAAGAAAAAGCTAAGTCAAGTCAGCCAGTCCATCACTGCTTCAAGGTACTGGTTACTAAAATTATAAAGTTGAAGTGTTGGATCTTTTCTTAGGGCAATGTCACATATCAACAATTAATTTATAACAGAAGGCACAGTTGGAGTCAAATTCCAACCCAACCATGAAACTACACAGCAAGTGAAACATGAGAAAAATGTGCTTGAAAATCATTGACATCACTGTGGTAGCTAAAGAGAAAGGGTAAAGTATGAAACAAAAAGAAAAATCCAATTGCCAACGGAAATATCTTGCTATCCTTTGAATTAGATAAACCCTGGTTGTTTCAGTGGCAGTATTTATTTCCTAGTAATGCAGACCTGTAATATATTGCTAGATCCAGATCAATGAGTTGGTATACCAGATTCATTTCACGTGTGTGTCAGGTTCACATTAAAGATAAATTGCTAAGCAAGTTGAGTCAGGCTCAATGCCAAAGGCAGAAGGTTGTAAATGTAATACAAGCCTTATAAAGGTTGGCAAAAGTAGCTTTCATAACTTTACTTGCCTTGTCAAATCAAGATAAGAGAAAAATCTGTATTTATTATTTGGAATTCATTAGGTAGGGTACCTTCTTGGATCTTTTAAAAACTTGGAAGGACTCATCAGTAAATCCAGCCTGTGGAAGTGACTGTCATTTTCAAAACAATTTGTGATTTCTATCTTGCCATTCAGCAACAAAAGGGAATGAAAATACTAATATATGACTTTAAAAAAAGCAAATGAAACCTACTGGAATGAATTTATTTTTTCCCCACATAATTTAAAGACTATATTCCCCTTAGCTGATAGTGCTTCAGTGGCAGTATTAATAAAAGTGCTGAGAGAATTGACAGAGAAGTTTTGTAAAGAACTTTCAACTTTTTCCTGTTCCTCCAAATAGATCAAGCTTACTAAAGGCCCAGGAAAATGGTGGGACCTGTTTCTTTCTTGAAGACAGCTTTGTTTGAAGATCAATACCCACGTTAGTTATTTAGACTTATCTAGAAACTGAAACTATACCTAAGGGTTTTATTTTTTGTTAGGGTTCAAAACTGTATTTTCTAGAAAAGAGCTTCCTTTTTAAATGAATGCTTAACAGAGTATTTTAACACAGAAAAAGTTATTGGGTTCAGGAGACAGGGAGCATAACAAGCATTCCTGAAAGCTTCAGAAAAAAAGATTTCTCATGTTCAAGCTGGGATTTGTATTTAGATCTATAGGTGGCGAGAGGTGTAGCACACCTAAACAGGAAAGAACCCTGGGTAAACTGGGTCATCAATCCATGTTTGAGTGCTGGACTCTGATTTATGTAGGGGACTGGAACTTCATTTTTCTGTTTTGTGTGTTAACATCTTAACCATAGGCTACTTTGAGGTGTCTTTCCATGACTTCCAGAATGGCTTTTCTGTAAAAAGGACTATCAACACATGCAAGCTACTGACCTAAGCATACCAGCAATACACTCACAGAAGTCTGCAGTATTGCCAAGCAAGTCTGCCTCCTCCGGTGTAATAGAACAGCTTTTTAATGTCCCAACTATCTGACTTCAAATCAGCATTGTGTAATCCATGAAACTACATCAGACTTTAATGGGAACTTTGTCATTACATGTTCAATAGTCCATTGAGTGAGTTTGGGAAATAGTATACTCTGCTATACCCTGAGGTATACTCGGTAATGGTGAGTGATTCCTTTTACCGGTTGTGCTGTCTCTTGGATACTAATCAGTTTCAGTGTTTCTCTGAAGTCCTAGGAGTGGCTTTGCTGAAAGTGTTTTTGTGGAGTTTTTTTAATAAGAAATATTTTTTGTGCACATTTTATCATCCATGTGGTGCAATTGGAAATTGTAGGAATCAAGATCTCTCCTATCTGTTATTAAGGCATCAGGATAGATTTCATGTTTCCATGGATAAGAAATAAGGAACATAATGAAATGAGACTGAAGGTAACAAATGGTTAATTAGATGTATGTTAGTGAGGAATAAAATCAATTGGTGCGTATCCAATTCAGGCTCTGAATAGTGTTTTGTGGCTGTATTTCTCTTCCTTTGATGTTGAATTTGGGGCCCTTAATATAGTTTTGGTTGTAGGCATATTATAGTTAAATAAAAGCTAGTAATTGATTGGTATTTTACTATATTCTTTGATTGTGGGGTTGATTCTCAAAAACCAGTAATTTGAAATCAAAATACTGAAAAGGTCACCAAAATAGGTATCAAGTATAACTCACTTTCACATTGGCTGCTGGGTGAGGAAGAGAGCAATAGAAAACAGTGGAAAAAGTTCCAGAGGATTTTAAGATATTATTGAATAGTATGAACAAACATAATTCGATTAGAGTCATTCAGCACAAGTTTAAGAGGGGAAACTCATGCTCAAGCAAATTAAAAGGTCTTCAAAGATGTTATTGTCATAAAGTTCTAAGTGATTTTGGGTGACGGTAACAGGATACAGACCCGTTCACCTCTGGGTTATTATTTCAACTTTAGCCAAGGTCAGTGGCAACCAGGAGTTGTCAGTATCTTACAGCCTAGTGACCTGTGTAAAATAAGCTGGAGGTCTCATTTCATAGTTGTTGGATACCAGCCCACATAAAAAAGTCACCCTCACAATTCATGCTGCTTTTGTCAATCTGAACAGTGAAGAAGGTGCTGTATGGGCATGCAGGATGCACCCCCCTCTGAACTGTAGAGGTGATCTTTCAAGCTAAAGACTGAAATATTATGGGAAGCCAAAGCAAAGATACTTCCAGCAGCAGTGCTTTGCTGTACCTATACAGATATATGAACAAACTAGCTGAAATACTTTATAAAAATAAGACATTGCAAACAAAAGAAAGAAGAAAAAAAAAAAAAAAAAAAAAAAAAAAGGAAAAGGATACTACTAAAAGCTTGTATTTTTTTACTCCATATGAAAAATTTCCAAAAAGGATTTCACATATAAAATAATGACTATAACAGATCACAGAATCACAGAATCCTAGGGGTGGGAAGATGGTGGTGTTCTTCCCCAGATGCACAACTCTACACTTGTCCTTGTCGAATTTCACCAAATTTCTCCCTGCCCAAATCTCCAGCCTGTCCAGGTCTCATTGAATGGCAGCACAGCCTTCTGGTATGTCAGCCACTCCTCCCAGTTTAGTGTCATCAACAAACTTGCTGAGGGTACATTCTGTACCCTTATCCAGGTCGTTAATGAAGATATTGAATAACACCGGTCCCAGTACTGACCCCTTAGGGACACCACTACTCACAGACCTCTAACTAGATTCTGTCCCATTGACTGCAACTCTCTGATTTCTTCTTTTCAACCAGTTCTTGATCCACCTCACTACCCGATCTCCAAACCCATACTTGATCAACTTATCTACAAGGATGCTGTGGGAGACAGTGTCAAATGCTTTACTGAAATCGAGATATACCACATCTACTGCTCTACCATCATCTATCCACCTAGTAATTTCCTCATAGAAGGCCATAAGGTTGGTCAAACATGACTTCCCCTTCGTAAAACCATATTGACTGCTCTTGATGACCCCCTCATCCTTGATATGCCTAGAGATAGTGCCAAGAACAAGTTGTTCCATCACCTTTCCAGGGATGGAGGTGAGGCTGACCGGTCTATAGTTACCTGTGTCCTCCCTTCTTGCCTTTCTTGCAGACTGGTGTGACATTTGCTATCCTCCAGTCCTCAGGCACCTCTCCTGTTACCCATGACTTAACAAAGATGATGGAGAGTGGCCTAGCAATGACCTCTGCCAGCTCCCTCAGCACCCTTGGATGCATTCCATCCGGACCCATAGATTTATGGATGTCCAGATTGCTTAACTGATCCCTAACACAATCCTCATCTACCATGGCAAACTCCTCCTTTATCTTGACTTCTTCTGGGACTTTAGGAATCTGGGGCTCATGGGGAAATCCTGCAGGAGTAAAGACAGAGGCAAGGAAGGCATTCAGTACCTCTGCCTTCTTTATATCCTCTGTCACCAGGGCACCCACCTCATTCCTCAATGGGCCTATATTGCCTCTAGTGTTAGTTTTGTCAGCTATGTATTTGAAAAAGCCCTTTCTATTGTCCTTGACCAGACTTGCAAGGTTAAGTTCCAAGGAGGCCTTAGCTTTCCTAGTTGCCTCCTTACATTCTCTGACAACTGTTCTATATTCCTCCCAAGTGGCCAGCCCCTCCTTCCATGATCTACAGATCGAACAAAAATACTCTAGAATATAAAACTCATCTAAGGCAGGAGATCAATGTATGTCTTGGAAAAAAATATCATTGAGGCAAAAAAGATACAGATTATTCCATTCAATGTATATAGACAGCTGAAGTGTCAATGTGCATATGTGGTAGACATAAAATCTATTTTAAATTTATTGGAAAATATAAACTCTACAGGTATATATTAGTAATATGTTAGCAATGAGAGATTTTGATTAATTCAAGTTATGAAAGCACTGATCAAGGATAGTGATCTGAGATGCCAGAGGCTGAAAATCAACCAAACCAATCCTGAGTACATTTTTACCTGATATCTGTTGCCTAATATGACTGCTCTGGGTGCTGTTTCCTTTTAATTTATTTTTTTTCTTTTTTGTTCAATTACTCATTCTCCAGCTCATCTCACAATTCTGTCTCCACAACTTTGTCATATTATTCTGAAGTCCAGAGTAAAAATGTTCCATGAAAATCTAAGTGGTTGTTTCACTCCTTCTCTGTCTTTGCCACACTTCCTGGGCTCTAACCACGAGTTCTGGTATGACTAAGGAAGAAGCATCCTCCTGATTTCCACCCACAGGGACAATCCCCAAAAGAAATGTTTTGAATCTCAACTGACTTTAGGCGTGTTTTGAGGCAGGTATCAAGTCACACCTACCACTTGTCTGGTACAGAACATTATCTGGCAATATGTTGTACTGCAACGCTAAGCACTAAATTTTGTGATCCATATATACTGCACATACAGCAGCAGACTTCAGAAAGAGAGATAGCTGAGAAAAACTGTTTAGGTTAGAAATCGCCTGACAGTACTGACAGTATGTCAAATGAGATGGATAAAAACCCCGTTAATATAAACTTAACAGAAGAAAGCACTGAAAAACAAACAATGAGAAGTAAACAATAGATAGATATATTTCCCTGTAATAATAATAACCACACAGAATAATTTGCTACCATGTTCAAAATGACAAATGATATCAATCAGATAAGAGAACAAACCACTTTTTGAAGACAAGAGAAAATGGAGGTAAAATTGACTTTAAACTGTTTTTCAGCTCAGCTTTCCCACCTTAAAAACTCCTTGTTTTCTATGTAGTGCCACTCTATGGGTCACTGATCATATCTTCCCAAAATATGCATCAAGGAAATAGTAAAGCTAAATTTGTTATTTTATTTTAATTTTTTAATAAAGGCCTTTACAAATGTATCTTATACAACAGCAAGATATATAGTGTTTCATTATAAATAAACAGAACAGTAAAGTTTTAAAAAATAATTTATATCCCATTCTTATTTAATATATGAAGCAAAAAATGTCATTTATTCTTAAAAAAAACTAAACAACACCCCTACATAACGTCCACTCTACTGAATGCATATTTTTAAGAATAATTTACTCTTTCATTCATGAATGATTTGCATGTAGAGTGGACTAGTCTATGCTGTTCTCTTCTATTTCTATCTGTCCATTAATCTGTACCGACAGATAGCTACACCAATACAGGTAACTAGATAAATATGTATATAGATACATGAACAGATGCGATAAATGAAGTCAGTGAATCACAGTACATAAACTACTGCAATAATTATCCACAAGATTACTTTCATCAGCAACATGTTAAGCAATTAATTCTGCAGAGCTGATTGGTTATAGTTGCCACTTCACTTTCCTCTAAGGTGTTTCTAGTTTAAAAACATAAGTATATATAAAATAATTTCTTAATTATTCTTTCTCTGTAAAAAAATCTCACTGGTTCCACAAACAAAGAGCAGGACAAAAGGCAGCTATTTGGTGCTAAAACATAATCCACAATATGTTATTACCACTTGTAATTTCTTAATTTATTTCTTTCTGCCACCCCAACATTTTTATATTTCTGGTATGGAACTCTGCTAATCAAAAGGATTTTTGAATTTTTTTGCCCATCTTGCCATAATATCTTGTGCTTCATTCACCTTGCAATCCAATTGTACCTGTTTTATGTGTCATCCTTTTTCATGATTTGTTGGTGAAAGGAGCTAATATCTAAATATTTATGATACACAAAATCAATGTAGGAACTCAGCACCCTGGTTCTTAAATGCATTTGAAAAATAATTATTTTGTGGCATTTAATCTACTTCTTGGAAACTTTCAGGCAATAAGACACAGTGGATTATCATGGCAGAATGCTACAGAATGTATAATGGGCAGCAATCTTGTTTGACAGGGAAACTGATTCTTCGACATAACAGTTCTTTTCCATCTCTAACCTCTGTGAATCTATGATACCCAAACATATTGCAGCCAAATCATTTAAACATGGTATTAATTGCTCTTTTACTCTTCCTCTGTGTTTACATATATATGTGTATCTGTGCTGTTCTGTATAAAAATAAAGCATCCCTCATTTAAATGGTTTTACTCAAAATTATGTAATGCTTAATCTCCCATGAATTGTTGTCTTCAGTATTCCACATCTTAATCATTCTAGTACTTCAATTGTTGACTTTTCATTCTCTTTTATCTTATCCTTGAATCATACTTGCTTATGGATATTATACTTGTGCATCTACCAGTGAGGAAATATAAAACATTCAAGCCTCAAAAAATAATAATTACTGTATTTGGAAATGTTACAGTGGCCTTGAATAAGGTAATGACTCATCCAGTGCTGGCCATAGCACATAAAGGTAAATGTTAAATATCCCTCTGTCATTACAATTCACATGGCGGTAAAGGAAAGAATTTCCGTTTTATTTATTTATATTTGGCTACATGGCTAACAGAATGTCTGCTTAAAGACAAAGAATGCTTCACTAATGCTTACATTTTTTCTCATTTATCTTACATACTATCAACAAGAATCAGCTTTCCCTCTGAAAAAAATATCTAACTGCTTATCACCCAGATGATACGCAAGAAAAAGCTCTGCGTTTGTGGACAAAGTCTTATCTGTGGCATGCAGAAACACAAGAAATATCAAAATAGACATGCATCAACATTAATGTCAGTGAGCAGAAGGAAAGCAGAAACTGCCACTTTGATTAAGAGATCACCTGACAGAACTCTTTCCTGTGTATGGAGAACAAATATATAACTCTGGCAACCAGGCAGAGTTGCTGTTTTTTCAAGTCAAAATTATTAATTGCTTTGTAATCTTTGTTGCTCCTCACTCTAGTTTACCCTATAGCACATATGACTGAAGACCAGACTTTGTTTATATTTGCTCAATATCAAATATATTAAACCTATTTCTTCTTAAACAGGAGATTAGCTTTCTATGACTGTTTATGCCTCTTCTGTAATGAGCCTTTTCATTAGTATATTATATGAGTGGTTTTAGGTAAGGTACTTTCCAGAATTAGCAAGATAATTTTTTTTTAAAGTCTTTCTTCTTGTTTTGTGAAATAACCTGATGTATTCAAATGATAGACTTCTACCGTCAGAGAGACTACTAGTCAGGAACTCTACATGTATTAAAAAACATACAATACCACTACATTTAAGCTGTTATTCTAGTATCTTGTATTTAATACACTATCCAAGACACTCCATTCTGAATGTTGATAAATAGCATCACAAATGGGTAAGTGCTAGTTAACTGGCATCATCAGAAACTTGTAGTCTAGTCCAGTACTACAGGGACTTAGGCAAAACACAGTTCAAGTGTCTTTGTATCTAGTTGTTACACACCACTTAATTTTCTATCTATCCTTCCATTTAACTTAGGTCAAGATAGTCCTTGTTTTCAATAAACAGTTTCCTAAAAATCTAACGAACTATTTTGTTCTCTCTGCAATTTTTCAATTTTATTTTCCTTTCCACTCCTCTGAAATCAAGGCAGTAAAAAATAGAGGATCAAAAGCCACAGGCTGCTGAGGGATTCAAATGTGGGACCAGTGCCAACTACTAAATGCCCATGCTATCAGGATCTTGTCTTATTTAAGTATAGAATCATAGAATCATAGAACTATTCTGGTTGAAAAAGACCCTTGGGATCATCAAGTCCAACCATCATCCCTACTCTACAAAGTTCTCCCCTAAACCATATCCACCAACACCAGGTCCAAACAACCCTTAAACACATCCAAGGATGGTGACTCAACCATCTCCCTGGGCAGCCTATTCCAATGTCTAACCAGTCTTGCGGTGAATTTTTTTTTTCCTAATGTCCAGTCTAAGCCTCCCCTGTTGCAGCTTGAAGCCATTCCCTCTTGTTCTGTTGCTAATTACGTGTGAAAAGAGACCAGCACCAACCTCTCTACAATGACCTTTCAGGTAGTTGTAGAGATTGATGAGGTCTTCCCTTAGCCCTCTCTTCCTCAAACTAAACATTCCCAGCTCCTTTAAGCTTTCTTCATAAGATTTATTCTCCAGGCCCTTCACCAGCTTCATTGTCCTCCTCTGTACTTGCTCCAACACTTTGATATCTCTCTTGAGTTGAAGTGCCCAAAACTGGACACAACACTCCAGGTGTGGCCTCACCAGTGCTGAGTACAGGGAGACAATCACCTCCCTACTTCCACTGGTCACACTTTTTCTAATACAAGCCAGGATGCCATTGACTTTCTTGGCCACCTGGGCACACTGCTGGCTCATGTTCAGCCACAGGTCCTTTTCTGCCAGACAGCTTTCCAGCCACACTTCCCCAAACCGGTAGCATTGCATGGGGTTGTTGTGGCCCAAGTGCAGGACCTGGCACTTGGCCTTGTTGAAGCCCAGACCATTAACATTAGCCCAATGATCCAATCTATTCAAGTCTCTCTGTAGAGCCTCCCTATCCTCATGCAGATCAACACTGCAGCCTAGCTTGGTGTCAAAGACCATGCATGATTTAACTTCCCCCTCAGCAGTCATCAAGCCTAATCCCTTTCTAATCTGTGACCTTTAGAAGGAACATAAAAATAGCTTTTTTCTCTCCCCATTCAAAGTGTAAGCAGATTGAAATCAAACCTTATGACATTTGGGTATCGCACACTGAGTACCCTAACAGGTTTTTTTCTGCTCTACACTAAAGACCTTTAGTTAAGTCTGTAAAGAAATGTCCTTATAAGATGCAGACAATTATTGTAGGTATAATTAAAAATATTACACTGCTATTCTTAAAAGGTTCTGGATAATCTAGTGTGGAAATTGTACTTCACAGAATATCTTTTTTTGATAAATAATTTTATGGAATGCTGTGTTTCTCTCCTTTGACTTTCACTGCCCCATCAGATTACTTCCTCACCCATAATTTCTGAAACCTGTTTGGCAGAATATAATAGCTCAGGGAAAATGCACATTGCTTTTTGTGTCCTTTCAGGCTATTAATCATTAGTAACCTTGTATTCAGTTAGTTCATTAAATATGTATGCCTTTGGTAATCTGATGCCTAATATATATTACAAACATTGAACACTAACAGCAATTATATTCTCTCTAATGGCTTTTGTAATTGTAGCACCATGTTGGAGAAGACTGTGAAGTCTGAAATTCTAAGAATATCACTAAAATAGATTCTGCTAAATGATAACTCAGTAATAAACACAAAAAAAAGAAGTATTTGTTTGGAACATGATAAGATAAACTATGCAGGGAACTGAATTATTATAATTCATCTTTATTTTATTCAGGTGAAGAACAAAAAAATGAGGGGAAAAATATATTCCACTGTGAAATACCAGAGCACTACAATATAATTGTTTAGTTCATATGTACTCATTGCTCTAAACCTGGCCTATTTCAAATTTGCTAAATCTTTCTTTCTTTCTTTGGTTTTTTTTTTGTTTTGTTTTTTTTTTTGTTGTTTTTTTTTCCCGCTACCACAAATGATCCTTTTGAGAGTTAGAAAACCAAGGACTAGCAGAATATTCTTGGTGGAGAATCTCAACAGATTTTCCACTTTCTGCAATTAAACTACACTCTTAATATTTACCAGAAACAGTTGAACAACATGAAAATTAATATCTCAAGTGCCTTTAATCTATTTGTCTTATGCTGGTAAGCCTGCTATTCTAAGAGCAAAGCTACTTTACTAACTAAAAAAATTATAAAACCAAAACCAACTATAGACCTCTATTTATCCTTTATTTATGATATTTTTTTCCTCTGCACTTAAATGGATTTTCATAGAATATGATAAGTTGTCAGCAAATATCTGATGTGCTTTAGAAATTTAGAAAATTTATCTGGAGCGTAGCTGGCAGTGGCAGGTTGCGTTGTTTACATGCATAATGAAGTCTTGCTCTGATTGTAGCCTAATTGAAGATGTATATAACCTTTTTTAAAGGGGTGATAAGAGCATTTTTTTTCAGTTACAAAGGCTTAAAATAGAAGTTACTTACAACATTCAGAAATATCAATGGCATAAAGCAAGGTCCATGAAATCTGAGGCGTGCTGATTCCAGAATTTCTGACTTGTTACAGGTGGTGAGATTCCAAAAGATATTCTGGCATCTATTATCTCACATTCCTGTGGTGCAAGAAAACCTTTAAGGTTCTTTCTAGGCTATCTTAATAAAATGTTGTCCTCCACACACAGATGAGTGCAAAAAGTGGTATGCTGCCCAGGCTAATCCCACACACACCACAGGAGAGCCTGCAGCCCATTAAAGGCTCCTTCAAGCACAGAGGAGGGCCACCAGCATATCAAAGACTCTTCCACACACATGAAGGTGTATAGAGGCATGATGGCAGATGGAGAAACCAAATAATGCAGCCAGAGACACAAGCCCCCGGCTTGTCTCCTCCTGGGGCTGTTTCAGAGGAGTCTCCAGTGCCCTGGGCTGGAGCACCATAAATCATCTGCAGCAGCTCTCTGGAGCATCTTTTGGATGGAGGGGTGTTACTGCCTACATAGGCAGTATGAGATACATCAGAAAAATATTTTGGTATTGTGCAACACTTATTATGGGATGTTTAGCAGATGAACTGAATATTGGGAAAGGGGAAGTATCAAGGTGATGTAAGAGGAACAAGTGTAGTAAAATAGGTAATAAAGGGATAAAAGAGACAGAGTGCATGAAGACAGATTTTTGGTAAGTACACTTGTCTGGCAGTGTCCTGTACCTGATCAGCACATTTTGTCCTGCTTTGTTATTAAACACCACTCATAACTAATTTCCTGGGTGAGATGAATTTATTCCATGTGTGTGTGTGATAATCTGTACCAGCAACCAGAGTGGGGTGCAGCATCGTATGTCCAGATGCCAGCAACTGGGAAGACAAGGTGTTTAAAGCCAGCTGGAGGGATCTGTATTTATATACTTCTATATTTCTATTAACAGACCTTCATGCTGATCAGCCAGAGTGACAGTATAAGAGTATGTGTACTCTGCGTTTCTGCCTGAGTTGATTTTCATGACTGGATGTGTATATAGCAAATGTTCACCATATAGGTATGTTTGTGGTGCACCTATCAGGAACAAAATCTCAGCCTCACTATTGGTTTGACCCAGAAGCATAGAGCTACTGTTGCCTTGCCTCTCAGGTTGTTGTATTCAGCAACTTCCTAATGGATTTGAGTCCTCAATTTTTTTTAGATTTGAGTTTTAGGTTTTTTTTAGAACAACATGTAATTCATAAGAAGGGCTTGTTCCCTTCAGCTTGAAAATGGTCATCAGGTCCTCATCCAAAGAAATTGCTTTTAAATTATGAAATTGAACACACTGTGAATCCTGATGAATGTATTTTATATTATTTGGAGACTTTAAATTAATTGTTTTACAAAAGTATGTATTTGTTTGTATCAGCATTTACTAATAGTTGTTCTTGTCCATCAAGTGGAGTTATGCCACAGAGCACAGAGAAGAGGCACTTAAACAAGTAAGTGAACAGAACAGCTGCTTCTTAGGGAGAATTTGAAAAGGCTAGGACTCTAATTTGAAAAGGAGACTAAGAAGTTATATCAGTAATATTTAGAAAAAAATAATAAAAACCTGTGATTTGCCAAATGCACGGTACTGGACATATGGGACTCTTGTTGAAGCTAGTACAAGATGAGCACATTAAAAAGTACTTAAAACATTAGGCAATATAATTCTGGAATTTATTTCTGTAGTAATCTGTGTGTGAAGTCTGTATCAGCAGGTTCTAAAGTGGATTAGAAAGTGCATACATAGGAATGTATCTTATAAAATCCCTAATTTAATGACTGTGGATAATGGAGTCTAGAAAGGAAATGGACTGCAGTACCAAAGCTTGTGCAGTGTTTTGAAATGGCACATCGCACGTATGTTACTGGAAGCAGGACTAATTGGAAGGCTGCTCTGACTCCAAAAATTTTTCTTAAATTTATATACTTGCACCAGGCTCAAGAGTCCATTTTTTAAAAAGTATTACACAGATGTATTCCAAAAATTTGTCACCGAAGATCCTCATTCTGCAATTTTCCACATAAAGATGTTCTTTTGCACACACAGTTTATCTAATTTCTGCAGTCACACCAGTGTGGTAAAAACAATAACAGATTTACGGCCTGAGATTGTTAAAAGTTGCAGAAAGAAAATTCTAGGTAATGAAATAAGTTCCAGAAAGGTATTATAGTGACAGCTAATCAACTTAGCATTATCAGCATGAATAAAATATCAGAACAGGAAATATTGCTTAGAACCACAATCTTAAAATATAACATTAAAAACATTTTAAGCATTTGTTAGGAAGTAGCCAGGTACAGTCAATAGACATTCTATTTTTAGAAGCACCTTTAGAGACAGTGAGTAGAAACTTCTGGTTCCAACTCACCATTTAAAGAAAGCTCTGCTGTTAGGTCAAATGATTTGAGAGCATGCTGTTTCCTTATTCCATTCCAATAAAATCTTTTACAGTTCACCATTTCTGTTACAGAGCACATATCCTTCAGAAAAGTAAGAATTTATAGTAAACCTAATATTGTTAATGAATAAATGAGTAAGATTTCTCTTTCTTGACCTTGGACAAAATTATTACTTTGTTTAGAGACAAAGGCTTTTATTGATTTGTAAAACTTATTAATTGCTAAAGACATTATCAAGAACTTGTGAGGGAAAAAAAATAAAAAAATCTTTTTCTTCATAATTTGGCTTTTCTCATACCAGAATTTATTGCCTTTGTAGTGTAAAAGAGGATTGAGTAAAATGCTCAGCTAGTGAGTAATAGGCAAGCTGTTCAGTCCAGGTATGAAGTAAAAGAAAAAAATCTATCTGCCTTCAACCCCATAAAAATAACACTAGAAAGATAATTTGTGATATTATATACCTGATGATTCAGTGCCTATAACTTTTTTTTTTTTTTTTCTGAAGATAACCCACATTTTAGCCATTTCTCTACAGAGCTCTGTCACTTAAAGCAAATGGCAATCAATGAGATAATCTTAGAATAAATGCTTCATTAACATATCTAAATATTATAAATTTTGAAAACTGTTGTATGCTGTTAGGCATTTGTAAGCAAGGTATAGTTGTCTTAGCTTTTAGCACAGGCAGCCCCTTAAGTAGCTGCAGTATAGTGTTTCTAATACTACTGCTGGAACATTTAGAACAATATCTTTAGAAGTATCACCTGACATGGAATGCCTCTTGCATGTACAGCAAGATTTGAAACTATAAGGGATGCTTTTTTATCACTGTTGATTGCCAATTGTTTCTGACATTCAGAGACTACAAAATTAAGCACATAGATCTGAATACTCTAGAGATTCTCTCAACCTGATAGGAGTCTGGAAAACTTGGGTATCAACTGCCTGCTGTGTGGGAAAAATCTACATTAAATATTTACATCTATTGTCTGGGTCTGCAGGTGCAAAAATGGTGTGTAAAATCAGTAACTGTCATGCTCAGAAAAATAGAAGCCCAGTTTAAATAGTCAGAACTAATAACTCTGTTACATCTGTAACTTCTGTGATTCCATGATTGCTGCAAAGATGTTTTGAATGCATCTATTTCCATGCAAATTTGGTGTGAATATGTCTGTTTATATGCAAATAAAACAGAATATGAAAATGGATTTTTTTAAAGTTGATTCACTTTTTAAATGTAACCACTAAAATACACTGTAATATCTTTGTTCTTTTGATATAATTGCTATAATTTCTTTGAAAATTTCCATCCATCTTCTACTGGGTGCTGGGTATATCTTAGATAATAAAATCCGTTAACATAAAATTAAGGATAACATCAGAACCTTGCAACCAAAATTCTTTGCAAAAACAATTTTTTTGAAAAATATTGGGAGAGTTAAAGGCAAAATTAACATTTCAAAGCAAGAAAATGTATAGGCAAGATTCACAAATTACCTTAACCTTCTGTCCTTAGACCCACACTCATATTCCTATTTCTTCCTGTCTTCAAGACATGTTATTTCTGAGTCTAGTTTTCCTGAAAGACTTTTAAAAAGTCTAAAACTCATGCATTGAATGCTTGCTTTATAAATTAATGCTAGGCATTTTTCGCACAGCCTATAGTCACGGGATAGCTTTCACACCTAAAATCTGAGTCTGTGTTCTGTGAATTGGGCTGGCCTTTTTATATTACCCATAACATGTTATTCTTAAAGAGTATTGTGAACTTGGGTGTTCCTCAGGACTAGGTGGTGAAGTCCAATTTATCTTCAGGCTTATGTTCCTTTAAGGCAAATGTACCAATGTATTTATGTTAGCCCCGTGCTTAAAGTTGGATTCAAGAGCAGTTCCTGTGTAGAGGAACTTTTTATCCTCCAAAACAAATCTGACCAGAGCAGGACAACTCTGAAAAGTGGCATAAGACTAAAAAGATGGGAATCTTTTCAATTCAGCCATTTAAAAGGAAGCCTATATACTTTCTGTACCAGATGAATCACCTCCAGAGACTTGTTTATAGTCAAGGATGGAGTGTTTGGTAACATTCACAGTGGAAAATATTATTGTAGGGTCTGACTAGAGTTTCTTGTGTCCATTGTCTTTCATCCAAGCAGAATGTACCTCCAAGAGATCCTAGCTACACCCTTCTCCACCATTTCTCCAGCCTGCTGCCCTCAAGCCATCCTCCCCAGCTGCTTCCTCCCTAGCCCATCATAATTAGTCCTTAATGAGGAACTTAAATATAATTTGCCTTGGTATGAACCTCTGAAGGATATTTCTAATATTAAAACAATTAACATAATCTTCTCCTAGGGTGCTGACCTAACTCTGAAGCACACTCATAGACACTTTTGATGTCCATTCCATTTTCCATATGAACCAGTAGCTTTCTTTTTGAGGTTGGATCTCTCACAAATCATAGGTACAGGCTCTAGCCTGATAGTGTGATAATTGTCTCTCATATCTTTAGGCAAATAGAATATGCCTGCATGAAGATTTAGGACTGTAATGGCTTAACATTTTCTACTACCAAGTCATCTCTTTCCTACAAACTGAACAGTCTGAAAGTTAAATTTGAAACAGAAACTTCATTGTTTTGATTAAAATCCATAATAATAATACTTTTTAAAATCTGATTAAAATAGATGTCCTTTTGGATGAAAAAAAAAAAAAAAAAAAGGAAGAAACAAAACCAGCTTAACACAGCTCCTTTATAAACAGAAAATCATGAACCTTTTTAAATTTCAGACTCAAATAGATTCCTTATTAGATGAGAATTATGACTTCTCCAGTAACTTGTTTGCCAGCTACCTATGTAATAATTTATCAGCAGGGACTAATGAACTCCCACACAGTCTACCATTTCATTTAGTCTAGAAAAATATACATTACACAATGTCATCCATACAGTCTATATTCAAAGCACAAACAAAAACTTAAATATGGAGCTGCTATAACATACACACTCAGTAAATAAACGACTTACTTTAAATACTCTACTGATTACCATAAAGCAGACTAAGAAACACTGAAATGGCTTCTTTCTTCCAATATTCCATTTACTTTAATGCATTGTCTCAGTGTTATATTGATATAAAGATGTTTTAAAATGGTGTCTGTAATCTACATTTTTGATCTGTTTAAAGAGCTGCTGGCTTCAGCAGAACATTAATGCAAATATAACGTACCTGCTGGTATGATTAGCTGAATCAAATGATGGCATTTAAGTAACACCTAAATAATCTTAATTAGGATCTTCAGCTCATCTTAGCACTTGGAACTCTACAGATGGATAGTCTTAATTATCAGCCTTTTGATTAGGATAACAGCTCTAATCAAGATGATGTGGTTCTGATAGACAGCATATCAGTAAATTAATGACTGTTGTTAAGAGGAAAACATAAGTGAAAAACAAGAGCTGTCTGCTAACTGGAACACAGTAAAAGAATTAAGTCTACAGTATGTGAAGAAATTAATGTTTTATGGGAAGAACATAAGCTTTCACATTTGGTATGTGTGGAATTGAGCCAATAATAACGCCTACTCCCAGTTTTCCCTATTCTACTCCCCCAAACGAAATATGGCTATGAGTTCTCTCTTGCACAGTCACAAATCATGAGTAATGCAAATTAGTTTATAAACATTCCTTTTTGACACCTTGTGATTTTATGAAAGTCTGACGGATGCAGGGCATTTGAACCAATGCCAGCGAAAAGGTTCCATATGTAGGTAGAAGCAACAAATGGCTTGTTAGTGGGTGCTGTTCATTTGAAATGGAGGCTATAAATTTAAAAGTATTGCTTCATCACAAGAAACACAAACTGATACATGAAAATGCAACAGTTTCTTGCAAGTAACATGGTGTAACTTCCTCTTCTGAGATGTTTCATCAGTCACTGCTAGAAAATTAATGTAAATGTCGAACTAATTAGGATGCCATGGCAGAATATGGCAAAGTGTTTGTTATCTAATACCCAGACACTGAAATTGTGTGTTAAGCGTTTCCAAAAAAAAAAAAAAAAAAAAAAAAATCCTAATGAAGGCAAGTGTATATTTTATTTATATATCAGTAACTGTTTTTAGAAGTTATTTTGTATTAGCAAATGAAGGGTATTGCAATTTCAGGTCCTTTTTGCCTAGTCCAGATCACAGAATTCTAGAATCCTAGAATCCTAGAATCATAGAATCCTAGGGGTTGGAAGGGACCTCGAAAGATCATCTAGAACAACACCCCTGCCAGAGCAGGGTAATCTAGAGTACATCATTATACAGCATCGTTTGTCACTTCCTGATGAGGGAAAGACCTATGGGGAAAAAAATGTTTCGGCTTTAAATATCTTTGGTTTACTTTCTGATGCAATCCAGTTTACTTACTGAAATAAGCAAACCTCATCACTATATTTTCATAGAATTGTAGAATCATAGAACTATTCAGGTTGGAATAGACCCTTGGGATCTCTACTATACAAAGTTCTCCCCTAAACCATATCCACCAACACCACATCCAAATGACCCTTAAACACATCTAGGGATGGTGACTCAACCACTTCCCTGGGTAGCCTATTTCAGTGTCTACACAGTCTTTCTGCGAAAAAAAAAATAATTAAAAAAATAAAAAAATAAAATAAAATAAAAAATCCTAATGTCCAGTCTTAACCTATCCTGTTGGAGCTTGAAGCCATTCCATGGATAAATAAAAAAACAAAATAACACAACCCCTCCACAAAACCAACTCAAAGACAAAGAATATAATGAGGATGGAAGATAGTATCTGCAGGTGAAAGGCAAGTAAATTTGAGGGGGAGAAGTAGGTAGGTCAAGAAAAGTAATGAACTCTGTAAAAAAAACACTTTATTACAGTAGCTTATATACACCAGCTTATCTTTGAATATCCAAAGAATTTGGTGGGAGAGGTTTAAGTGTTTGAACTTTTATGTTTTGTTGCCAGGGAACATTGGCAAATTCATGCTACCTGTATAGACACATAGCATGGAAACTGAATGCTATACAGACAATGAGATATCTTCTATAATCAAACTGACCCTGCATGCCATGACGGTTAGCAAGCTTATCTGATTAGAACTCTCTACAAGATCAAATTACCTGAGAAACGCTGGGTTTGAACACATGAAAAGGGAAGTTTTCAGAAGCAAGTGACATTATAAATGCTTTTGAGAGATAAATAGAATTTGAAAATTCTGAGAATGGCATCAGAGGCACTCTTCCTAAAATAATCCTTGGAGGAAATATCAATGAAGAGTCTGCATTTTCTTGATCATATCACCTGACAACCAGTCAGGTCATACACTGGAAGATCTCCCCTTGAAAATAGGGGAGAACAAGGAGACTAACCTAAGAATGCTCATAGAACATTAATAATGATAGTTTCTCAGTGATGTAAGATTTCCACCTTAAATTAGCAAGCATATAATTGATTATATAAGATACTAAGTCAGAGTCCCATGCAAACAGTATTCATTTGAGGAGAAAAAAAAAAAATAATAAAAAAAAAAAAGCATTGTGGTCTGTGGTCTTTGTAACTTCATGCAGCCATCCCTCCTCCTTCAAAACCCTTCCCAACCTAATCTATAGATGCTAAAGAGAAATGACCCAAAAGAAAATCTGGAAATTAAATTCTCCAATTATGCTGTCTGGTGGGATATGATCAAAGGTACATCTTGAAGTTCTAGTACATGCAAACACAAGAGAGTTTGTAACAAATGCATAGGAATATGAATGTTAAAAAAATGCAAAAAAAGCTAGACTTTAAGCCTCAGCATATATATGATTTTAGTACAAGCAAAGTATACTTATTGGTTCATTAATTTGTTTCTGTTGGTCTTCCTCTTTTCCAAATTTACTTTGACTGAGTGCATATTTTATCACACTTCTGATACATATTTTACACTTAAGCATTTTCTAAAAAGTGAGGAATAGATATTTATAGTAAAATATTTCCTCCTTTTCCTATGGGAGACTTTTAAATGTATCAATCTGTTACGTGTAATTAAGACAGGTTTTAAAAGTATGTTACATTATCTGCATGTTACAAAATTCCTTGTGTATTTTGTTTCACAAGGACAGTCAGATAACACATAAAAGGTAATACCTTGATAATCCTTCATCTATACTCTTTCAGCCTAGTAAATCCTGAATTTAGAAAGGTAGTATTTGTTGAACAGAATAAGAAGAAATATGCCACTTATTAAATCAACCATTAAATAGCATCTAAAATGTATTTATTTTATACATCATATGATCTAACAATTTTAATTATTTGATTTTTAATAAACACTTGCATACTGCTTGCTTTAATGGCAGTTAAACACTTATTTGCAAGTAAATAACCATTACCAATTTACATTTATAACACAGGGCCCTGATCCTGCAAGGGGAACCAGCAAGATAGATTCTGGTACCATACTGTCCCCAGTAGGACATGGTGGAAAACACAGGAGAGCTCACAGGAGTCCAAAGGAAACATTTCCTGTGTGTACGGCCACATTTTAGTGGATACGTTCGCAAACAGCCCTGTAGGCCTGTGGTGTTTCATTCAAGGGCTGCTCCAAGTTAGTATTTGGTGTTATTTCATATTCATAAAGAAATTAAGGTTTTAGTGTGTTTATAATTACATAGGAACCTTTAAAATAATGTTAATTTGTGTCACTAAATGATGTGAACTAGGGGAGGAGGGAAGAAAAATGAAAATAAAAAAAGGCCGCAACATAACAAGACCCTGAGTGACATTTGATATTGAAATTGCTAGTCTTTCACCATGGTACTAGTTGGTCTCAATCAAAGACTTTTCCCTAAATCCCCTAAAAAGCTAAAAATTATTCAGCATTTTAAGAGATAAATTTTCTATTTTTCTTCATTTTTGTCAGTTTGCTACACTACTGCTTACAAGTGTAATTGCAGATACAAACTATCTGATTCAAGATATATATGGTAGAAAGTTAAACCCATGAAATGTTAATGCCACATGAAGCTAGTACAGATGTGGGAATTAGTTGTTTTTAAAACTTATGGAAATAATAATGTCTTGCTTCTCTTCACTCTAGAAAACTACAATATTTTCATTTATTTTCAGTTCAGGTTTTTAACACACAATTGGATAATAAAGTATCAATTTAAGACATATTAAGTAGAGGAAATGAAACTAAGCTTAGCATGCAAAATGTGAAAATAATTTTAAAATATAACTAGAATGCAGTAAAGGCACTTAACTTCTTAGAATAGATATTTTATAAGGACTGTCTGTGCTAAAGTGTTGTACAAAGTGTAGGCAGATAATTTTACAATTAATTTAATAATTTTATTTGTTGTTTGGGTATTTGATAATGTTTCTGTACACAGAATAAGTATATTATGGCTAGAATTTCAGAGGTTTACCTCTGTACTTGCTGATCCAGTAGCTTCTGCTGGATGCTCTCTAATATGCTACATTTGCAATACACTTCACTGACTTTTGAAAACATTTTGATCACAGGGCTGCAAGCATAAAAATGATAACTGAAGACATATAAAACTCATGATGGATAAATCTCATCAAAATCCTGTTGATCCACTGCTTACCTGACTCATATGTTTCACTTTTTATTTTTTCTCCGAGTGACAAATGCCTGAGGTATGGCAATGTGAAATAGATTTCAAATACACACCAGGACTTTTCTTGATGGAGTTCTGATGCATCAGTGAGAAAGGCTTGGAGTAATACACACATCTGCAATCATATGCAGGCATTCAACTTGACCTTCAAGTTTTATTCTCTTTTCCCATCTTGTCTTTCACATCAAACAAGAAAAAAAGTTGTCACTCCCATTACGTATTCAAATTCTTCACGCTCCCTGTAGACTAAGATTGGCTGAGGACAGGCCTGAACCATGCACATAAGACTATGGACCATTGTTCAAACTGAAAAGATGTTCCATTGATGTAACTACAGAATGTGCTATATAATAACACATTATGCTAATCTTATTATAATAACAATAATATTAAAATAATAGCCATGGGTATTGCAATCAGTAACAGCCTTAGGCATGACACTGTGATGACCATTCTATTCCTTAGACAACAATTGCAATGTACAGCTGGCCAGAAGCAATAACTGCATTTCAGAGGAGGGATAAGGGGGAGAGCGAGAAAAAAACCAACCTAGCAGTTTATTTTCTTTGTATTGAAAGCATATACTTCATTTTGCACATGATGGAAAAAAAGTTTAAATTTCATTCATCTAGCCTGTTCCAAAGGGGTGAAACAGCCAAAAAGCATTCCCAAGCTAGTTTCACTGAAACCCATGATACTTTCTGTGAAACTGAATTTGTTGTTTTCAATTAATCAGCTTTTTCAAATAAAAATCAACTAACCAACCAACAAAACCCACCTTGTTCTTAAAATTCCAAACTTCTTGCAATATACAGATTTTTGTACCTATAAGACCTAAACATCCATTAATGGTGTATAATAATGACTCAAACTGTTCATCTGAAACTAATTATAAAATCAACCATTTCAAGGTAGTTAGAATAATGAGGATGGACATAACCATTATTGACTTTCATCAGATTCTTTCCATCTGTGAACTACTGACAATGTCCTCCAAGTTCAAAATTAATAAAAATATTTGAAAAAACATTTCTGGAAAATAAGTTGATATCTGTAGAAAATATTATACATTAAACCAGGATTATTTCCTGTATCTTTTTTATTGAAATGTAAAATAAAATGTGACATTCACATAGGGCTTTATTTAGTTACTTAGAGATATGTAAGATTTCTCAGCTTCATCTTGACCCTTTAACTAGTTTTTCAAATTTTTAGCTCATTCAGACTAAATCAGGTGTTGCTTAATGCATAATTAAATCGGGGAAAAAAAAAAAAAAAAAAGGAGAAAAAACCCCCATAATTTACTTGACAGAGCTTTTAGCTTCAAAGCCATGTACTTGTTTAAAGTACTCTAAGTGTTCTTAATAATTTCAGGTAAAACTGATTCTGAGCTCCAGATATTGGAAAATTAATCTTGGGCAAACAAGGCTTGACAGTAATTGGTTGCAATGCCTATGATAACAAACTGTTAACAGAGTGGACTTAGAATGTCAATCGTCAACCAGTTGGTTGTATCAGCAGCTGAATGCTTATTTAAGCAAGTTGTAGAAGGTAATTTGAGGAGGTTTCAGGTTTATTTTATTTGCTTGACTTCTTCACTGGGGGAGAAATGAAGGAACAAAGGAAGAGGAGGGCATATGCAGCAGGACACATTTGATGTAAAAGAGCCCAATTTAATAAAATTACAAAACCAAAGACTGAATTCTGACATTGACTGAAAGTGTGCAAATAGCATCATATATGAAGGTACATTCTCAGCATCACAGAAAGTAGTCAGGTAAGTAATCTAATGAGTGGGAAAAAAGAGTGATTCCCTTTCTTTCTGCACAGGTTTAAAGACATAAGGCCCATGGGAGTGAACCGACCACCAGATATTATGACTAATTCTAGAGAATGCTGTTGCTGTGAGACAAAATAGTTGTCTCTACCTAGGTAGGTGAAAAGTTGGGTTTTAACTTACTTTTGCCAAAAAGGACCTGAACTGTGGGTCTATCACTTTCTGATCACAAATTTAATCATAGAATCATAGAATTGCTTCATTTGGAAGGGACCTTAGAGATCATCAGGTTCCAACCTCCCTGATTTGAGCAGGGACACCTCACACTAGACCAGGCTGCACAAAGCCTCATCCGACATGGCCCTAAATGACCCCAGGGAGGGGGCTTCCACAACCTTCCTGGGCAACCTATTCCAGCACCTTACTACCCTCATGGTGAAGTATTTCTCCTGATGTTTAAAATAAATCTACCCTTTTTCAGTTTAAAACCATTACCCCCTGTCCTATCACTGTACTCTCTGGTGAAAAGCCCCTCCCTAGCTTTCCTGTAGGCCCCAGCAGGCACTGGGAGGCCACTGGAAGGTCTCCCTGGAGCTTTCTCTTATGCAGGTTGAATAGTTCCAGCTCTCTCAGCCTGTCCACTTGGCAGAGGTGTTCCAGCCCTTTGCGGGCTTCATGGCCCTTCTCTGGACCCTCTCCAACAGGTCTATATCCTTGTTGTGCTGAGGGCACCAGAACTGTACACAGTATTCCAGGTGGGGTCTCACCAGAGCAGAGTAGTGGGGCAGAAATCCTCCCTCACCCTGCTGGCCACACTTCTTTTGATGCAGCCCAGGATGTGATTGGTCCTCTGGGCAGTAAGCACACACTGACAGTTCATGTCAAGCTTCAAATCTACTTCCATCCCCAAGTACTTTCCCAGGGACTCTTCCCTGGGACTAGCCATTCTTCCCCCAGCCTGCATTTGTGGCTGGCATTGCGCAGAAGCAGGCATAGGGCCTTGCACTTGGCCTTGTTGAACTTCACAAATTTGGCATTGGCCCACCTCTCCAGCCTGTCGAAGTACCTCTGGATGGCATCTCTTCCCTCTAGGGTGTCAATGTATAATAACAAGCCACAGACTCATCCTTTCCAATAATTCCCATGAACAGCAGCCAACATTACATTTATCAGAATAAGTGCCTTGCTGGTGTATTCTGGACATGCTGGCCATGCCCCTGCTGCACTAGAGCATTTTCTGCTGAACTAGAGCACATCAGATGTTTACAGAGGAAGGTGCTACACAACTGGCTGGTTTAAACAAGAACTAGGCACTTACCTGCAATTAAGACTTCTCTCTTCTACCATCTCTCTTCCTTCCTTTCTCTCCTCCTTTTTTACTTTCCTTCTCTGTGTCTTACACTGTAAAGCTGGATCAGGATCTGAGAGAAATTAGATTAATTAACAGCTGAGTCTTCTGGTTTTATTATACAAAATAGGAGACACTCATCACACAAGAATAAAAGAATGTCACTCAGGTAGAAAGATTTTGACAACATATTTCATAAGGAAAACCTCAACAGTGTCTTCATAACGTTATGAAGAGTCTAACTTTGACAGTAACTCTTAGCTTTGAACTTGCATCTTGGGCAGAAATGCCTCCTATACATGTAGAATCAAAAATGGCAGGGGTAAATCACAGTACTTAAAATCATTAGGTTTAGATTTTTTTCCTGGCTTGGGTGGGAATTTACACCAGATCAGAGCACACAGATTAGGCATAGTGATTAAGTTATTTTTGGATCAGCATTCTGCAGGAACACTTATGCAACTTCTGAAGGCTGACAGAGTCATAGTAGGAGTACAATACGAGTGAAACATTTACCTCTCTGCCTTTGTTATATTTTAGCTACTGCTGAAAAACCCTGGTAAAATAAATATTTTTTAGTAAACAAATAACAGTTCAAACTATGGTTTAAAATACCTCAGAGATTATTTTACTTTACCCTAGCTGACAGCTGTGCAAGTCACTTCAGCTGTTAAATTATTTGTGCTTTGTGACTAGGTTAACTACCTATGTACTGAGGATAAACTATTGAAGAGTATGAACAAGCTTAAAACTAAGACATTAATATCAAAGTCAATATTTATGTACTATTTTAAAATGTCAACTACTAATAATAAATCCTAGGTAAAATGTAACAAAACAAAACCCTTCACGTTGGGAAAGACAGGCAGGGATTGTGCATTTGTGTGATTTTTAACTTTCCGGTTTCATCCTAATTTGATAGTGTGAGCATATTTTTACTACTGAAACTGAAAAAATACAGGTATAAGCCAAACCTAAAAATAGTGTTTGTATTTTTTGTATGTTTGTTTGTTGTTTTGTTTTGCAATAAGCTCTGACTAGTGCAGTCTTACATAGATAAAGACCATCAGATTAATTTTCTTTAGAAATAAGGAAAAAAACAACACATAACCACTTTTTAGTTTTCTGTAACAAACAGTTTGAAAGGCAGATATGTCTCTTAAAGATGGCCTGGAATGCTTCTATTTTGGTGTGTAAATATAAATTACATTGATTATATCTTCTAAAATCCATTTTAAAATTATTTATATTTAGAAATAAGTACTAACAGAAGAGAACAAATAAATAACAGGTGTGAATGAACCGTCAAACGAAAGATCTCTTAAAAACCTCCATCTTACAGATAAGTTACCAGACAAATCTTATAGCATACAGAAATTTATTAATTTTCTTTTGATCTCTGAAAATTTCTGATAGTTAAAATGGCACAATAATAATGAGATGCCTTTGAACAACACTGCTATGACAAAATCTGTTGTTTTCATTAGAAGTTATTAGTTTAATGACATGTTTTAAGATAGCAATGAGATTTATTAATAACTTCTGTGTAATCGTGTTCAAGTTTGTAAAAAGTTAATTGCATTGAAGATATATGAATACAAATATTAAAAAAAATCATTCTATGGATATGGGAAAATAAAAATTTATATATTTATTTTTAGTTAACATTCCTGTTCTTCCTCCATTTGGAAAAGAATCTTATCTGTTTATGTGTTTAGAACTGCATGTGCAATTTGGAACCTAAATGTAATGATAATAACTTCTGTTGACATCACTGCCTCCTGAACTTTTAGTAGAGTAAGAATGTCTTAGAAAACCACTTTGTGAAATAACATCAATATCACTATATCAATACTTTAGAGAAATAAAATACTTTCAATAGTTTATTGAGAATGTATATGGAGTCAAGGCAGTTATCTAATCCTCACCATCTAACATTTATTGTTAAAAAAAGGCAGCTCTTCAAACTTCAGCTGTCCTTATAGAATCACATAACTATATACACCTCCTTTGAAATCAGTTCTGTATCAGACTGAAAGTTTTACAGAATCACAGAATCACAGAATAGTAGGGACGGAAAGGACCTTTGGAGATCAAGTCCAACCCCCCTGCCAGAGCAGGAACACCACAGAATCTAGGGCAGGTCACACAGAAACACATCCAGACGGGTCTTGATTATTCAGTAAAAAGTAAATTAATGCAATTTATTTTGCCAAAATCATTAATGGCAGACAACCAAAAACTTAAATCCACCTTGCAGTTCCTTAATATGTTATGTCTATACCTGGCTTAAATACTCCTTTCTTGCTCATTCTCAGTATCAACAGCCATCTAGTAATTCAGATTGCTATTCTAAATCACTATTCTATGCAGACAAGTGTTCTATAAAAAAGACATATGTATACAATATAATACAATCTATAATAATAATTATGTTTAGTATTTATATTCTTTGTTCAATTACCTTGTCGACTCTGCTCCCCCAAATGAAGGACATTAACTTTGCAACGGAAAATAAAATGGTCAGGGAAATAAATTATTGTTCCCCATAGGGAAAGGAGGATGACTATTAAGGATAATACAATTGCTTTGGAGACAAATAACTAAGGAACTTTTTAATATTCCCTGAAATATATCTCTAACCTTTTCCTTGTACTGTATTACCCAGTCAGTCATACTACTGCCATTTTGTACATGACATGGATGACGAACACCTAGGTCAGGTGTCCTTGTGAGAGCAGTATATAATCAGGAGCACTGCTGTCAATTTGTGTTCACATTTTGAAAAGAAATCTCAGAAGGTCTCTATCTGCTTCGTAGTTCCGGGTAGCTCCAACATCATGTAATTATAAACATGTTCCTAATATAACTATTAGAATATATTAATTTCATTTCTATCCAGCTCAGAATTTATAAAACTGTTAGGTAGTAGTGCTGCTGGCATTAAGTTATGAGAGATTTCAGCTTCTGTCCCAAAGAAGCCTCAAGTTCAACCTGAAGGAAAGAAGCAAAGGGAAGTAAAAAGAACTACAAAGGTCAAAGACCCTGTGCTTTCTGATAAACCTGGTAAAATGGCTGCTGATAACACTACAAGGAGAATGGAGGATGTAGTGAGGCAGGTGTTGGCTTCTTCTCTCTGGTGGCCAGCAATAGCACAAGAGGAAATGGGGTAAAGTTGAGCCAGAGGTTCAGATTGGATGTTAGGAAAAAATTATTCACAGAAAGAGTGGTGAGTTGTTGGAACAGGCTGCCCAGGAAGGTGGTGGAGGCACTGTCCCTGGAGTTGTTAAAAAAACAGGTGAACACGGTGTTTCGGGAGGTGGTTTAGTGGTTAGGGGTTATAGGGTGGACAGTTGGACTTGATGACCTTGATGGGTCTTTTCCAACCCTGATTCTTTGATTCCTAGGCAGAGCTCTAGGCATGCCTGTTGCTCTATGCAATTTGGCGTCCTTGAATTTGTCTTCTATAATATTGTTTACATTCACTGAATGTCCTGATTATGATACTTTTTATATTGATCTCTGAAATGCATTAATTAAATATTTGTGGCCAGAAAAATAAAACACATTTTCCTCTGATATTGTACATAAACGCAAACACCTCATATGTACCAATTCAGTTTTAAAATACCATATTCAAATCACGAGCAAATGAATTAATTCAATTAACTGATTACATTAATTACATTAATTTAAAATATTACTCTAATATAAATTCCCAAATTAATTTTGAAATAAAATAATAAAATTTCTAATTCTTCTCTAAGAAATGTATTGTAGCTAAAATATCTAGCTGTAAAAGCCAAAAACTAAAAAAAAATAATTACTAAATAAAGTCTGCCTGTCCTTACTGTCTTTCACCTATCCAATTACTTCTTCTGAACTTATAAGTTGTTCCTAATTGTTGCTGGTTTTGTGCTTGGTTTCTGTTTGTTGGGTTTGGTTTTTTTTTTTTTGGTTGTTTGTTTGTTTTTTTTTCTCTAAATACTTTAATAATAATAATAATCCAAATAGAGCAGCAGCATTCTCTTGTTCTGTACTATGTTTAGTGTTCATTTTGGCTTGTTCCATGTACTGTTGTTTTCTAAGAGCTAGAGGTTTACATTGCTGTCCTTCCTCTTGTTACAAAAACATCTGACATCTCACGTGGCCATTCAGACCAACAAATATAATGTCTCATATTCAGGCCCTGGCAGTAGCAATGCACTTGAAGCCAGCCTTGGGGAGGGGGAAACAGGGCCAACATAGATAGATTTACATCAATCTTACAGCTTTCAATTCTGAAGATATTTCTGAGTTATCAGGCAGCCACTTCATAATGTTTGTATTTGGCATGTTATATTGTTCTTAAAGAGATTATAATACACAGTGATATTGAGTATAAATTATATGTGTTACTCTGAAGATAAATTATTCTTTCTTTTCATGTACCAAATAGAGCTCTTTACCTACTAAGAAATTATCTGATATACACAGGTCAAGGTAATAAAACTTCTCTGCATCCTGAAAAACCTCATAACCTGGGTGGCATTAATAGTTAAATGAGCCTTGAATGTATCAAAAACATTTGTACCACCCTATAGTTGGTTTTAAATGCAAAAAAAGGTGAAAAGCCCTGCTCCTAGCAGACATCTGTCTCATGAATATCCAAATGGTATTTCTCTCACAATCTTTTATCTGAGATAGTATAAATAACCTATTGAAATATTTATTTCTGAGCTACAAGAGTTTGTAGCTTTAAATCTTTATTAGGTTTTTAATTTCTTACACAACAATCTTTCTTTTAGAGTAGGTCTGTCCATACTATAGACAGCCATAACAATGCAGAGAAACTCTAGCTAGGCCAAGAACAGGTAGTGCTTTTTGAAAACAAAGCAAAATACAACAAAATATTTCAATGACAGTTAGCTGACTCTTTTTCACGTCTTTTTTGGAGGGACAGATCTGACTAAACTGAATCATGTCTGTTTGACTGCTTGCTGTATACAATGTTAAAATCTCCAGATTCATCAATAAGGAACTTTTAAGGAGATAAGAAATGCAAAGGATCAGGGAAAACCACATGAGATAGATGATTTGCAAAAAATGCTGCAGATGGCTGTTGGCAAAACCCACAGCAGAACTGATATCCTGGCTGGCAGACTGCTGACCTTTTCTTTGAATTACAGTGTTTTCCGTTAGATGTTAAGTTCATTCTCCATCAAACAAAATTATGTACTTATCAAGTCTCAGCAATACCTTTTAGATATTCCATCTAAATCTATCACTTCTTCTGTTGGTATAAGGCTACCTTACTGCATTCTTGGAAGTTAGTATATTTTTCACTGTAACTGCAGACAATCTGAACCACCCATCCACTTGCCTGTTTTAGGTGTAGACAAAATGACTCTTTCTCATTAAACGTTTTTATTTTTACAGTGGAAAAGGTTGTTGAAGTACTAGAAGTAAGCTATGTATTTTACTATTTCTATTGAATTTATTATGAATAATAGTATGCATTTTGAATACGTAATGCTGACTTATGTCCTACAAACTACCCCTGGAAACTGAAAAAAGAAATCCCATAAATTACAGATTAAAATAGTTAACTGCACATTTGTAAGATATCCTCCTTTATTTACATACAAACGTTTCTAAAAGTAAAGGGCTGATTGCCAAAGAGTCAATCAGGTAAGCTCATATGCTATTGATTACTCTATTGCTCTGCATCATTTAAAAATCGCATAAAAACTGTAAAGCATAAAACCTTGCACTTTAATGTGCTTTCAATCCATTTCTTTCATCCTGTACTGTCTGTAGCAAACAGGCATGCAAAGTCTGCTTGGCTCATTTAATTTTTAAGGTCAGTGTTAGGTCCTGCTGTGGGATTCTGAAGTAATTATTTACTTAAAATTGAGTCTTTTTTTGGTTTTAAGTAACAAGACTATCCATTTATGGTGGGCTTCTACACAGGAAATAATATACAATTTAATAGATAGCAATCAAGCAGAGAACTTACAAGTCAGCTTATCATAGTTATTGATTTGGCAAAGAACGAGAAAGCGATGTTGACTACACAAGTGACTTTTCAAACCCATGTGTATTGTACTAAAGCAAAACTACAGGGCACACAAGTGTGGAAAATCTGTGATTTAACACTAGTTCTTTAGCTGTGTGAATGACAAGTTCATGTGTCTGCTATTTCACAATCTGGGTTTTACCAGCCATTGTATCTACAACATACAGCCAATATTGGGCAGGTAAGATGCTCCCAGGGCCTTTCAGAGAAACATATAGGTATTATGAACTCCGATGTCTGAAAAGAGTTTAGAAAGCTGTAGATATGCTGTAGAAAACAGTATGAGACTTACATAATGTGGACTGTTTTCCTATTAACCAGGTGACATACTTCTTGTCCCTGACTCATAAAGACTTTATAGATAAAGCAAGAATCTGTGAAGCATATCACTTCAGTTTTTAATTTTGCCTTTAATCAGAAGAGTTCAACAGCTCAAGTGAGCTGAAGTTTTCAGCTGTTGCATTCTTTGCCTTTCTTCACAACACCTTTTAGCTGCAAATAACATGCAGTGCTAACAATTCCAAATTCCCTAGCACACTGAAAATCAAGAAAACTTGATACTCTGTGTCACAGGAAATCAGTCATGGTTTGCTTCTCACTTCATCATCTGGCAGAAGTTTCATTAGTTACAGCAGCTTTTTTTCTGCAGGTTTTTTTGTTTTTTAGTTGGTTTGGTTTGGGTTTTTGGTTGTATTGGTTTTTGTTATTTTTTGTGGTTTTTTTTTAACTAAGTTGTTAGTTTTTGAGATCTGGCTAGATTGCAGACTATTATGAGTTTTGAATTATGAAAGAATCTATCACTAGCTTTTATGAAAACTTGAAAACTGTGTTTCTATATGTTTTTTTATGTTAAATGTCTCAGAGCAACTATGATAGTACTTACAAAAAAACAATGCTACTTATAAGGAAGAAATATAAAAGCTGGAAGATACTAAACCAAAAAACATCAATAACTTGAGTATTAGAAGGTCCTGAACTGTAAAAAAGAAAAATCATGTACACTTTCCATTGTGGAAGTTTTGCACAGGGCAGAGATAGCTACTAGCCACTTCACCTCCTTTTATACCTGTTACAATACTTTGGATTTGAAATTAGGATTCAGTTTTGAATATTTGCCTTATGTTCTGATGGGATTTTCCGAAAGTGATAAAGTTAATTGTAATCTAGAATTGTGAGACTCACAGAAACTTCTTGTAAGAGCTGCAGCTCGGGCTTCTAAATAATGTGTTTACTGCAAGACTTTGGAACTTGCATAATTAAAACATATTAAGACTTTTATCACTGCCCATGACAGAAGCAATTCTTTGAGCACAAATCTTGGATAAAAGCTTTCCAGAGAACTGTTTCTGTTATCATCTTTTATTATTTAAGGAAGAAAAGAATAAAAAAACAACACCCTAATGAAGCAATAAGAAAGCTCAAGGTGTAAAATGTGCATATAGGTATTTACATATAGAAGCTTACCTGCATACAACTGCGTATATATATATAAAAGAGATCTTAACTAATTGTTGAATTATGCACTTCGAGCAAAATCATACCTATTAATGAGCTACGTTATAGTATCTATAATTTGAGGTGAAAGGGCAACAGAGTGTTTGAAAATTCATCTCTAGCATTTTTTACACTCCTTCAGGCCTTTTGATATGACATTTTAAAAATGTGATCTATTTACAGCAAAGGTTTCTATAATTGTGCTCTGTCTGCATACGATTTTCTTACATATTTTCTGTTGTTTTCAAGGTGTCTCAGCTAAAAACATAAAATAATTAAATTGTTATCTGTTGGTTATGAAAGCTAAGTGGAAATGCACATATGAAGACGACATTATTTGCAGCAGAGTATGTCTTTTCAGTTTCTTTATCAAACATGGTTCAGTTAAATGAAATTACCTGAATTGTAGTGTTACTGATAGTAGAGTCTTAATAATTCTTACCTGCAAAGAAGCAAGAAGAAACAGATTATTAGTAGTGTTACTTAGCTTTTTGTGATCACTGAAAGCAGAAAAGTGCTTGCAACATCCAAACAACATCATTAAGGACAAAGAAATATGGGAAGAGGTGGACAAAGAGTGACTGAAAGTTTTGTTGTTGAGAAGTTACAGTTAAAGCCCAAGTTAGAAATTCGAGCAAATGGATGTCATAGACCTTTATAGGGTAGTCACTCAATCCAGCTACTGCCAGTCATGAATAGCAATATATTTGACTCTGCTTGGGAGATGTGCTTAGATAAAAACATAAGAAAAGGGAACCCTGAAGACAAACCGCTGACAGATAAGCCTTTGAATATTTCCAAGAAATATTCTCTGTCAGCTCTTTCCATGCATAACTGTAATTCTTACAGACTTTTTGTCCTAGGCAATGGGTTTAAAGGATCGTCTTTCATTTTTATTGGGATTTGAGTACCTAAAACGTTAGGAGAGATGTCCTGGGTCAGAACAATGGTGTTTCTACCTGAGAAGTATGTTTTTAAGAGTGGTCAACAACAGCTCCTTAGTAAAATGACAGGGAAAAGCACAAAGTTTATTTCCATGGGAAAATATTTCAGCTTGCAGAAAGCAGATTAAGTTAGAGGTTAGCAACTACATTTAATTTCAGGTTTTGAATTAATTCCCTTTGGCTCTGTTTCCTGAAAGCAAATGTCTGAGGGTTGACACCCCAGCATAAGTATTTAAAAGGTGTATTTCAAAGCTTGTACTTGGTTATACATTACGATAATTATACTGCTGTGTATTTTCACTAACTTTAGTTATCTGTTTATTCCATCAGGTGATATAAGCAATACCGTCTGACTTCTTTTGACCAGTCACAAATATTATAAGCAACATACTTTTTGGATAATTAAATCCAGTTTTTTAAGAATGTAAATTGATATTAGTTGAATGAATTTGCATAATGAATGCATTTAAGAAAGTTGTGATCACTAAGCTGTAACACAAAAAATCACCACAGACAAATTCATTGAATAAATTATTCACTTATTATTTTTTTCTCTTAATTATTCATTCAGCTCTGAATCTAGCAAGTAACAAGCCTCATGCTCAGCAGTTTTATTTGTGCTAGAAAACCAATGAAACTCTCACTTCCATGCAGGGTTGCCACTACAAGTAATTGTTAAGCTGTTAATTTCTGCTCTGGTAGTTTACTTATTTTATGAATAATTTTTGCTTTGGTAGACAGCAGTTAATCCATTTTATTTAAATGTGATTTCAGTGTTTCTAGTTTTCAGTCCTGTTTCTGCCTGGAAAACAATATACACAAAGAAGCTACTTGGATCTTTACTGGGGAAGCCTAGCTACTCTAAGTGAGATATATGGAAAGCTTGTTCTTTTGGCTGTAATTGATTGACTTCCTCTAATTATATCATTAAGAAGACCTTTGCCAGTGTCATGAGAGTTTAGCTTTTAGAGGTTTTCTGCATGTTTTGTTATGTGTCTTTGTAACATCATCTGTACTTGTTTTTCACATTTACTGCAAAACATTGTGACTAGGAAGAAAATATAAGAAAATTCCCATCACCTTTTTGTTACGTCCCTATTCCATATCCCCTAATATTTGTTGGGAGCACTTCCCTTTATTGATACATTTCCTTAATAATTTCCTTTTCCTAATTAACTCGTTATGGGAATATTGCATTAAACAGGGTGGCTAAAAATAGATTACCATTAGAACATTTCTAGAAATACCTCTATGTGCTGTTTGCTGCTATGGTACATACCAGGACACTTTAACTTATTTCAACTTAGATCTGAGAATATCTGATTTTATATATAGCTCTTATCTTTAGGGATCTCCTGCATTTTAATTGCACTATGACAACTTACAGAAGGTCAGAGTTCAATTGCCATAAGACACATCTGCATATGACAGTAGTGTCCATCCACAGAACTCTGCAATTTAATTCAAGTTACTGTATATTGTAAATTGTGAAGTCCTTCCATAACTCTGTTGTTGACAGTTGCAAGGAATGTATCAAGTTTTGGAGGATCACTAATAAACACTAGCTTGAGCTCTTACCAAGACACGTGAGAAAATCTTAAACTCTGACTTGTGGTCTATGAGCTTCTACACCTCCTGTCAAAAAAATTAACGAAGTGTCTTAGCAAACATTATTTATTTATTTGGTGAGAGAAAGTGAACAGACAACACAAATAAAAATACTGGTAGAATTGTCATTTGTTCCCTTTATTTAAAATGTTAAGAGCCTGAATGTTCCCCTTGTAATGTCTTGGTAAGACCGTAACTTGTCTATTTCTCTGAGTGACACCTTATCTAGTGTTTGTAGCAGTAAACCTGAGGGATTTGTTATCTCTCTTGCTGAGTACCAAAGCTTCACTGAAGCCAAGGCTGACATTTCAAAGTGTAATGTTCACCACCCACTGCAGATAATCTTTCCCTCCTGCTAACTACTGCTATTATTTAACAATCTCTGCTTGCTAGTGAACTTGCAGGTAGCGTACAGGACTACACACAATGCCTGGGGCCCAAGACACCTTTCAAGTGTCTCTCCCACCCTTGTATTTGATTTACTGCCTTTGGTTAAATGAGCATTCACCACAGAAACAAGGCTGATTTGTGCAGATGTTATAATTCCCTCTAAAATATTTTTCTTTCAACCAGAAGTGACCAGGACACCATAAAATATAAATGCAACAATCCAGATTGCTTTTCCTTGGCCAGGTGTCTTTCCTCCTTCTGAAAATCAAGCACTTTATAAGAGGGAGGATGGAACTTTCTTGGGAAATTTAATTTAGTACCCAGTGTGAGTACCCTGGTACCATTGCTTGAGCAGATAGAAGGAGTAGTGTAAACCTCTCTTCAAGTTTTGTATTCTTATCTTTCCTCTAGACTTTTATTAGACCTTGAGGCCCAGTATTTCAGCCTTCCACTTTCTCTCCTGAACTATCTCTCTGTCTCTGCCTTCCCCATAAGTCAATTTTCCTTGTAACTAGAAGGACAACATTTATGCAAAGTGAATCTATGAAGAAATAATAAAATTATACTGGAAGCTTAGTGATTTGAGTGAACCATTTAGAGTTTGCAGAGTCAAAATGGGAGTCATAAGGGTTTTAAAAAACTAACCCTAGGTATCAGAGACATGATGAATTTAGAAAGTAACTGTGATATGTTAATAATGTTTGGAAATTGTGCATAGCTTTATCTAAGTCAAAACAAACACTGAAAATTAATTATTCACTAGAAGCTGCAGATCCATTTCAAAAACAGCACCACCTGCTCACCAAGAGGACAAAGCCAAGCATGGATTCAAAATAGCAGAAATGTTAAAAATATTAGATAAAAAATTTCCAGTTATCATAACACCTTCTTCTTGAATCCCTGTTCTCCAAAGCATCTTTCTGATTCACTTTAAAACTTATAATTGATTTATGTCCTGCTTAAAACCTGCATGTTGAGTTTCAGGAAGCTTGTTTTGCATTTGACAAGAGTAGGCTCTTTTGGGGCATTTGGCTCCTTCGGGCCAATACAGTCACTGAAAGGCTTGTTTTGGCCTTCACAATGGAAGAGTTTAACATCATTCCATAGTCACCAAACACAAAACCACCATCAGACTGATTACTTTAAACACGTGGTCATACATGCTGACTGCAATCTTGCTTTTTCTTGATCAGCAGCAGTAAAGTCCAGGAAATAACAGCATGCTCAAACAGCCCAAAGATCTGCACATTGTACAGATATTCCAGAATGGACTGCATATAAGAAAGGGATCTGAACAGTAGTAAAGATAAATGTAGCTGTCTTCTCTACCTTCCCTTAATGCAAACAGAGGAAATACAAGTCAGTGCCCATTCCCTCCCTCCACAAATAAACATCCCAAAGATAGAGTAACCACTTAGGAATTTGAAAGTTAATAAAATGTTAAAGTGAAGAAGGGCAATGAATAGCTCTCTGAAAGACAAGTTGATTATCAACATTAGGTCTCCTTTCCTTAGGAAAATGGAATCAGACTATACTCTGTCAAGCACTGAGTCTTATCATTTCTGAAGAGAAGTCAAATGCCATTTCTCTTTACTTGTCAAAAGGAAGAAATTATCTTCCCCAGTTACACATTATTATCCACCATCTGTATGATAGCTTCTCATAATTACTTACATACGGAGTCTTTGGTAAGCCTTATTCCTGATAAACAGAAAATAAAATTAACTTTCATACTACATCAGTCACTGAGAAGACTTGGAATAAATATAGTAGAACTTTAATTTTTCTCTTTCAGAAACCTGACAAGACAGCTGTTGAAACACACACTTAAAAATCTTTGCTTAGAAATAAATTCTAAATGAAGCTACAGTCTTTGAAGACTAAATCTGCTGCATGGTCAATAGCATTCAGTTGTTTGCTTTAAGTGTGTCTACAGCTAAAAGAATATAAGATAATGCAGAGTTATATGATAGTCAGGGTTTTTTGCTTTCCTTTTTGTCACTGAATTTAAAAATCTACATCTGGGTTAAGCACCAGTAACACATTCAACTTATTTAAAAAAATATTATTTTTGTCTTTTTTTTTTACTGATTCTACACATCTGTTTCACCATACTTTACTTTTAGAAGGTTAACCTTCTGATGAAAGACCAGTTACTACTCTGTTAATGGTTTATTGACATTATACGCGTGGCTGGAAAAAAATGATAACCCAACCTTTTCTGAATGGAATAGATTTGAATAAAGAAAATGGTTTGTTCCTTGAAGCGTACCAGAAAGAGCTACAAAGCTCCACTGATTGGCTTATTGTGCAAATGTATCATTTACTGTTTGAAGGACTGAATGTTGTTCCCACCACAAAAAAAAACTAAAAAGGATTTATAGTATTAAATATACATTACAGCCATTCAACAGTCTACTAAGGATTACCCAGTTAGGCTAATTGTGTATTTAGTCTTCCATTTTGGACCTGATGTTTTAAATACAGTCCCTTTGTTTTTCATTTTAAGCCAATGTTTTTATGCAAACTTACATTTATTTTTCTCTGATGCCTGTTGTTGCACTGAAACTTTACTATTGACTACAAGTATCATGGATTTAGCAATATCATCTAAGTAATTTGAAGTAAAAGTGATTTAAGCCAGACATTGAATTAAGTCTGCAAGTAAACCAGCAGAACATAAAAATATAGGTAAACAGTTGTTGAATCCATACAGATTCTTTTAAAAGAGCAAATTTTTATCTCACCAACAACATTAGACTGAAAATAGTCTTCAAATAAAATATAGAGGAATACCTAAAATCTAAACACTTTTTTTGTCTTGATGGCAAGACTACTTGTTCTGTGACTTAGGACTATTAATTTTTCTGAGCCTCAGGAAAAAATTTAGGACCTACTGAGAGGAGTTGAAGAATAAAATATTTTTGAATTTTAATCTTAATTACAAAAATGTGATTTCCTTTTTTATTTAAATCCATTTGTTCCTACTTTTCAGGAAAAGCATAATGAACCAGTTAATTTACACAAAAGGCATTAAATTTTACCAAATATTAGAGAGCATTTGTAGAAAGTGAATGTAAAACTATCAAGTATGAATAGCTACACTAGAATTTAAAACTTACACAAATCAAAAACAGGATTGAAAATCGTTTTTAAAAATGCATATTTGTAGTCTAATGTATATTTGTAGGTTATGATACACTTCTTTTCCTCAAGACTAATAACACTGTTTAAAGTCATGTGTACTGGTTTTGGATGGGATAGTGTTAATTTTCTTCATAAGTTGTACAGTGCCATGTTTTGGATTTGTGTTGAAAACAGTATTGACAACAAAGGGATATTTCAATTATTGCTGAGTAGTACTCACACTTCTTCTCACACCACCCCACCAGTGAAAAGGCTGGGGGTACAGGCTCGGAGAGGACCCAGCTGGGACAGTTGACCCTGACCATCCAAAGACGTATCCCATACCACAGAATTCAGTGTTCAGCAACAAAAGCTGAGTGAAGAAAAAGGAAGGAGGTACATCTGGAGTTATGATGTTTGTCTTCCCAAGTGACTGGTACATGTGATGAAGCCCTGCTTTCCTGAATATGCACAAACACCTGCTTGCAAAGGGAAGTAGTGAATGAACTCCTTGTTTTGGTTTGCTTGCATACTTAGTTTTTGCTTTACCTGTTAAAACACCTTTATCTCAACCCATGAGTTGTCTCACTTTGGCCCAGACTCTTCCTCATCCCACTGGAGATGAAGTAAGAGAGGCTGGGTGGGGCTGAACTACCTGCCAGAGTTAAACCATGACACCAAGTTGCAGAGGATCAGATCCTACAGTATCTGCTTTCACAGGTATTCAGGGCAAATATTTTTTTAAATTAATTTTCTAGGTAATGCTTTTGCTGGCATGGTCAAGCTTGTAAAAAAAAAACCCCGTGAACTGGAATTCTTCATATTGTCCTTTTACATAAATACTAGTTTTTAAATGTAAATATTACCTTATCACATGAAGTGTACCAGAACACTGGCACTGCTGGCTAAGAAAAAGCAGCTATTTGGAAGGTCTGAGTGCTTCTTTCTCTCTATCATCATAGAGTTCAACAATTGTTTCCTTTTGACCTCTGTATTGTGTCATGTTTTAAGAAAAATGTAAAAACAGAAGTCCTAAAAGAAATTCTACTTACTAACAAAAATGCATCTTAACTGCACTTTTAATATGTAAGTTAATTGCTTAACTTTGTTAAGTATATGTATAAAGGTTTGTCAACACTTAAAAACTATATTTCTTAGGAGTGGGGGTAGCAAACTGGGCAGGACCCAACAGCAAGCCCTGGCAGAAAGGTTGAGCAGCAGCATCTGGGGCTGCATCAGCAAGAGAACTGTCAGAAGATCAAAGAAATTTTTTATCCCCCTTTGCCCAACAGTCACGCATACTATGTTCACTTTAGGGCCCCACAGTACAGGAAAGACAACAACATAATGCAATGAGCAAGTTTAAAAACACTGAGATAACCAGGCTGGAATAGTTGCCCCATGAGGAGAGGCTGAGTGAGTGGATCTTTTACAGTCTGGTGCACAAGTGGTTTTGGGGCACCACACAGTCACCCTGTGTCATGGGGAGGGGACTGTGAGGACACAGTTTCACTCTTCACAGCGGTTTATTCTGGCAGTATGAGGGACAAAAAGCATAAATCAAAACAAGAGATGTTCAGGATGGATACAAGATTAAGCTTCTCTCACAAGGACAAACACAGAGCACATTGCCTGGAGAAGTCATATTAGCTCCATCCTTGGATGTTTTCAGAACCCAGTTGGATAAAGCCCTCAAGATCTGATTTGACCATGCTGTTAGCAGGATGTTCATTCCCACCTGAATTATCCTATTCTCCTAATTGGAAAGAATACAAATATGGGCACTGACTCTCCTAGAATATGTAGACAGACCTTAGATTGAACTGAGCTTAATTATTTTATTTTTTTTTAGAATTTTAAATATTTATTGTATTCACTAGTTAAAAGGACATTTTGTTCAAGTGTTGATTCATTTTGTACTTGGAAGACTCCTTACATGTCTTAAACAGTGATTCTTTTCATGAAAATTGTACAAGCCATTCCTACAGGTCCCAATCTAGGACTCAAAACCTGCAGCTGACATAGGAGCTAGTTTTGATGGCTTATAGTATTCCCTCCCAAGCTTATTTTCTCTTCCACACCATGAATTCATCATCTTATCTTAGAGTTAAACTATCCTAAAACATTGTTATTATAGAAAGCTATAATGTCTTGAAGTTTTTATACTGGTGTTTGGATATTCAAGGATAATTCCTGACTGCCACATTTGATCTGTATCATTGCAAAATCCCTGTGATTGCAGTTTACTTAGAGAAGTGTCTTACTTAACAGCCACTTTCAAGCAGCTTGTACTAAACTTTACAAGTTGAGTCTAAATCTGCCTATAGTATCTTTGTCCTGACAGTTGCCATCTCCAAAAGTTGTGATTAGCGTATGTGCAGTATAAAAAAAACAACCAACAGAAAACAATGAGATGTACTTCTTATTGACAAAGACATTTTTGTATCATAACTTGTGTATAAGAACGCAGAAATCTGATTAAAATATAGAAAACTCAAATAATTGTGCAGCTAAATTTCAAGCTACTATTTATATTTAGAACTTGTTTTCAGTAGCTACCTAGTTTTTAAATTCAGTGAAAATTGTCAGGGCATCCAAAATATGGACAGACAACCTATTCTTTTAAGGACATTTTGTAAGGATTTTGTCCTATCAAAAGCTTTTTTATGATAGACTCATCTCAACCATCTATTTATACGTGTTAGAAAGAAAGAGACCTCGTATATAATACTTTTTCATTTATGATGGTTAAGGCACAAATGAGTGGAATGTAATAAGAGAGTTGTTAAATTTTTGAAGCAAAAATCTGCACTGTAGTATTGCTGCAAATTTTAAATTGGCTGTAAGTTTTGCTTAGGGGCAGGGAGTTTAAGGAACATCTGGTGATTCTGAAATAACCTGCATTCATTTACGTTATTTAAGTTGTAAAATCATATTCAATCTTGACCTACTCAGGAAATATAACATAAACGTCCTGCTGATTTTGACAGTCATACAGCAAAAACACCCTCTAATGAGCATTTAATAGTCACCAAAAGTTCTGCATTAAGTACAAAGCCCTTTTGATTACTTATTCCACTAATTTAAAGTAAATGCTTTTACAGATGGCATCTGTTAGGACCCAGAGCGTGTGCTGCATTTATATGTAGTCATTGAAAATAAATTCCAGCTTTGGTAAAAAGGATTGTACAAAAAAGATCAAACATGAAATACTGAGTAAACATTTACTAGTGATATTTTAAAGCTCTTCATAAAAGCTTATCCGATACTAGAATACAATACTCAAAGTATATGAAGTAATTTGTATGAAATTCTTTGGCAAATTAACACCTAAAGAAAAATGGCTGAGACAAAATAAATTAGCTCTTCTATTTTGTTTATCATTTTCCCTGGGGTGCAACAATATTGTATTTCACTGTCCCTTCAAACTGTTCTGCCTTATGAATAAAGGAGAAAAAAAATATTCATACCACTACTAGAAATTAATGGGAGAACAATAATGGCTCAGATTTAAATGAGGAAATAAAGAAAAACATTTGTCCATTTTTTTGAAGAAAAAAATGGGTAAACATTCATTTATTTTTGTGCCATCATCAAGAATTACATCAATAAAAATAACGCTAAAACATACATTCAAAAGTGTACAATTAAGACTGATTATTTTCAGTCTAGAAACATGACTCCAGTGACCAAATATTTAACAGCTTGATACTTTTCTAAATAAATACCTTCCGCATATTTTAGAATATTGAGATATTGAAAGCATATTGATGAATAAAACCTAAAATATTTTAAAAGAAAATGTCAGCTAATATAAATGCAAAATACGTAGATATGTTTTTATGTTTTTTTCCAGTGGTTGCCTTTAAAACCTTAATGATTACTTCTTACAAGCTATTAGCATTACCACAGTGCATGTGCTGTGACACAGAATGTAGCAAATGTATAATAATTTCAGAGTAAAATTTCAGGAAAAAAATTCTAATAAAATGTCAGGTTCTTTCAAGCACTAAATACATACATACATACATACATACATACATAACATTACATTACATTAAATCATTAACTTGAGTCCAGCACCTAAAATCTAAAAGTAAAGAACTCTCATTACAATTGTGAAAGTTCTACTTCACCCTGTGTTCCAATACATGCAGAGCTGTGGTTCTTGGCCTTGTCTCAACACTGAGGAAAGTGTACTACATGTTGCACTTCATAGTCTTTTTCACTTGTTCATCTAAATTGGATATCATCCCAGCTTTGTCCCTTACTGTGCACCTAAAGTTGCTTTTAGTGAAAATATGAGCACTGAGAAAACTGTGCATTTGTTTGTGTAATGCATGGAGAAGGTTGGTCAGGTTTCACACCAAGGGAAAGCCAGGAAATTATGAAGATGCCCACCTGAACACAGAACACAAGAATACTCGGTTTTAACAGTTTGGGTGACATCTGTGTGTGTTTTCCCTGTTTTCAATAAAACTGCATCTCCTAGAATGCCAAAAAGTAAATAGAAATTATATTGTTATATGCAGATAATAGTTACTGCTGCATTCCTTACCTGTAATTATTATTTTGTTGTAATTAGGAATAAGTATTTCTAAAAATACCCATACTAACTACTGCAGTTAAAATTGCAGTTACAGGCAACTCCAGAAATTAATGTTCTTGGACATTATTTATATATTCATTGTGACAACTGAGCCAGGTAATCAGCCAGACCAAATTAATGTGTAAACATTTCTTGCATTCTTAAGAAGGATGTTATTTCCCATGAATTTTATTTACTGTGGGGTGTGGGAGGCAATATTACTAATTACAGGAGGAACAAGGGAGGAAGTTGATGTTCTGTTTTCTCATCAGGGTAAACAGTAGCAGTAAAGGAGCTGATGAGCACACAAAAGACCACCCTTATACAGAAAATTTAACAGACAGTAACACCTTATATTTCATTCAATTTCTAACCAGTATGCCTGTGAGAGAATCCTGAAAAAGCTACAACTTCTGGGAGTAAAAGAGTAACTCATTGCCTTTCCCAAGTCTATGTCTGGTCTTTGTCAGTTTCATTTTGCTAGAACTATTCCAGTGGTAAGAGAGTAATGAACTTTTCATCCTTGTAGACTACACCCTGTATTTATTTTTCCATCTCTTCAGAACAATTACTTTCATGGAAAAAGAACATACCACAGCAACCCCATATTCATTAACTGGGTTTATTCCACTTACTTTTTTGTAAGGCGACAAGTTCAACAAAGGTTAATAATAGAAGACTCAGGATATACAACAATGTAAACTAAGGTCATAAAACCAGATTTTTTGGTGTTTTTCCCTTGTAACTGAAGATTGCACGAAACACATACAAAAACCTACAAAATTAGAACTTTACATCACATTTGTATTGCTTTGGTATTAGGTGTCCACGTTCTAAGCCATAAGAACTTTTTACATTTAAAGATAACTGAACTTACTTCTTCCCACATTATTTTAGGAAAAAAAAATATATTAAGTAAGTAGAATTAACAATGTTTCATGATAACATTGCAGGAAAATAATGTAAATTATGGGTACTACTCTGTATTGTGTTGGTGTGGAAAAGTATTGGTTGCAGAGGGGCTACAGGGATCGCTTCTGTCAGAAGCTGCTAGGAGCTCCCCCTATGTCCAAGAAAGCCAATGCCAGCTGGACCTGCTGCTGGCAGAATCCAAGCCCACCAGTGATAGTGGCAGCACATCTGTGATACTGTATTTAAGAAGGGGGAAAAGAGTCAGAGAGAGGATTCAGAGGATGTGAGAGCAACAAATCTGCAGACAACAAGGTCAGTGAAGAATGAGGGGAAGGAGGTGCTCAAGGCACCAGAGCAGAGATTCCCCTGCAGCCCTTGGCAAAGACCACGGTGAGGCAGGCTGTCACCCTGCAGCCCATGGAAAGCCCCGCATTGGAGCGAGCGGATGTGCCCAAAGGACACTCTGTCCCCTTGAGAAACTCATGCAGAAGGATCTGTAGACCCATGGGGAGAGGAGCCCTTGTCCAAGCAGGTTTGCTCCAGGAGCTGTGACCCTGCAGGAGATCCATGCTGGAACAGTTTGTAAAGAACTACAGCCTGCAGTTCATATTGGAGAAGTTCTCACTCATATTGGAGAAGTTCATGGAGGACTGTCTCCCATGGGAGGGATGTCATGCTGGAGCTGGGAAAAAGTGTGAGGAGCCCTCCTCCTG
>NW_009953295.1:8507212-8514297 GCF_000747805.2 Chaetura pelagica | reverse complement strand
GAGAATTGCTGGAGAAGGTAGAGAAATTGGGAATGAAGTTAATCCTGGGAAGGACAGAGGGGTGGGAGAAAGGTGGTTTAAGATTTAAATTTTATGACAAAATTTTGATCTGATTTGATTGGTTATAAACTATATTAATTTCCCTCAAGTTGAGTCTGATTTGTCAATTACAGCAACTAGTGAGTGATGTCTCCCTGTCCTCATCTCAACCCACAAGCCTTTAATTTTCTCTCCCCTGACCAGCTGAGAAGGGAAAGTGACAGAGTGGCTTTGGTGGTCGTCTGGCATACAGCTAGGGTCAACCCACCAGATTCACATAGGTTATTAAGAGCAAGCTGAAAGTCTCTGTAGAACATAAACCAACACTGACTAGAAAATAGAATTACAGCCCTAGATATCAGGAGGTATAGGGCTGAAATCAGTATTACTAAAAAGTCAAGTCAGTTCATTCCTGAAGAGGAAATTAATAGATAAAATAAACGTTCTTTGCTACATAAATATAAATAGAACAAGTACAGAAGAAAAAGGAGACTCTTATTCAGCCAGGATATAGTAGAGATTAAAACCAAATTGTGTACTATCTAAAACTTGAAAAAATGTGACTCATTTTTCAGTAAGAATAAAGATTTGGAACATGAGGAAAAGTCAGGTTAATTCATCAAATGATTATGTGAAAATAAAAAAAAAATATTACCTCTTAGGTAACAGCAGTTTCAGGATCTCAGAGTCAAGGGGATCACATGATAGCTACTATAGAAAAACTGAAAAATCTGGCATATGAAATTATAGATCCATAAACAAGTTTTTTTTAATGAATTTGTTTTTATCATGAAGTAGCAGCAAATGTAATATCAATATTTTCTTAATGGAGATGTGATTGAGGAAACTGCAGGATCATCAATGTGGTATGAATAATGCGTAAACCTTTAGAAAAATTATGGAAGTACATGACAGAGACACAGAAAGAAGTGGAAAATGGAGTATTTTGCACCATGAATTTATCAAAATGTCTGACGTGAGGTTACTGTCTTTACTGTTTGGTCATATATATTTTCCTAGCAAAAGGAAATGTGGAAGAGTTAGTTCAGTTTTCTTATAATAAAAACATTAATAACCTTGAGAAGCATAGTAACTATTCTATTCTCCCCAAGACAGATGAAAATTGTAAATAGTATCAGATAGAACAATGCGGAACCTGCCCCATACAGCTTCCTAGATGAGCAAGAGAATGTTGACACATATCAGAAGAAGATTTAAAACAAAACAAAACCAAAGGGAAGAGAATGAAGAGGAAAACTGGTGTCTTTCAATACATTCTTATGGCACACAGTCCATCTGCTAACTGAAATCTACTCACCTCTTAAGTAAGGTCTGTAATGTAAAAATAGTTGAACATATCATCCTACCACTAGTTTATTTCAAGTACTTAATGTGTACATTCTTAACATTTTTCTTTTGTTAAGAATTTTCTCTGTCATCCTGGAAAGGACATAGTTTTTAACCTTATCGGCACCCAGCTGCCACATCACCAGCTGTCAAATGTCCACTCAAGCACTGAAAAAAAGATCAAATAATCTAAGTTACATGTAGCACAATGTTTTTAGCTTGTTTTTAGATTGAAGGATGTTACTTCGCTGTTCTCAGTTTGAGGAAATGTTTGTGTATCTAAAAGCTTGTCTGTTTTAACTGTATCTGTTGTTTTAATTAAACTGTTGCAAGCTCAAAACAAAATATGGGTGAAATTAAGAACATTTATCTGACTGTTGACAAGACACCAAGTGAAAGCTTGGTTTAGTCGTGTGCTGCCTTTACCTGGATTCCTCTATTTGATTTCAGATAACCTGGAGTAAAAATTAGATTTTAATAATATGAAATAGAATGCATACAGTCTAATTTACATCTCTGAAACTTAGAGATTCAATCTAAGGAAATCAATGTTCCATGATAATCAAAGAAGAGATAAATGATCTTTGGATGATTAATCATATTAAGACAGGTGTATAGGGCAGGTCAGTTGAAAAAATTATATGAAAGTGAAGTGAAAAATCTGGAACCTGCATATAACTGCAAAAAAACAAGTCATAGCTTAGCACAGTTAAGCCTGGAGTTGGAGTTTTGGATGTTGTATCACATGAAGGGCTGGGGTGTTGTATTACAATTGTCAAACTAGAGACAGTCTTGACGAAAACAAAATACATAATGCAGGAAGAAAACTAAAGCTGGCTGACCTAAAAGTTGTAAGACTAAGATTAAATCACACACAGGCTTCAAACAAATACAAGATTTCTTAAATGTGAAATGAAATAGTTGTTCCTTGTAGCCCCCAAAAGACAAGTCCTGGTGACGTATTTCCATTGAAAAACAGAATTCGGGTTTCAACTCGGAAATATTGTCTAACATTTTACTTCATGGTGTGTTAGAATAGCTTACCTATAGAGGTTGTGGAATTTTGAAGAAGAGATGGGGTAAATACCTAACAGCTGCTCTTTGTTAGGGGAAGCAGAGAGACTAGATGTCTTCTTGAAGTCCTTCACAGACAGCATGACTTGAAGAGAAAGTATGATGGTGAGATGACCGAACCCTACAGTATGATGTAGTCACATAAAAGGTAATTTTTGTACTGTTTGTTGTTTTGTGTTTGTTTTTTGTTTTGTTTTTTTTTTTTTTTTTTTGTTTTTTTTTTCAGGGGCTTGGGTAAAAATTGTTTTTTTTTGTTTTGGTTTTTTTTCTCAGAGACATAGGTAAAAGTTACTTACTCAATCCCACTGACTAGAGTTCACCAGAAACTGTATGGCCACATCAGTCACTGGTGTTCCAGGATGGTTACAAGATAGGAACAAGAAAAAGCAGCCCTACTAGGATCTTGGGACAATAAGGGAGACTAAAGGTACACCTACATAGAAGGACAGAGACTTTTGGTTTACATTAACTTCTAAATTTACAAGAAGTGACTCAGCTCTAATCTGGAAGCTATTTAGCCTCATTGTGTGACTCTGTGCAATACTAAGAAGACATTAGTGCATGTACTTGCACTTGTATATTTGTACACGCTCTAAAATATTTTTTTTCATTTAGGAAAAGGAAAGTTAAGTAGAAAAACTACTTTCTGTATAAACACATCAACAGCACAAATAACAAAAGCGGACCAGAACAATTTAAATTAAGAAACAACAATGGCTGGATAGCAAATGTTGTGAAGTGATAGTAAGAATCATTTGATTGAAAGTGTGAGGTATTTATAGATCAAAAGTGTGCAGAATCGCCTTTCTTTAAAATAGTATAGAATCACAGAATTGCAGAATCTTAGGGTTTGGGAGGGACCTTGAAAGATCATCCAGCCCAATCCCCCTGCCAGAGCAGGGCCTACTAGAGCACATCACACAGGAACATGTCCAGGTGGGTTTTGAATGTCTCCAGTGAAGGAGACTCCACAACCTCTCTGGGCAGCCTGTCCAGTGCTCTGTCACTCTCACAGTAAAGTTTTTCCTCATGTTTATATGCAATCTCCTTTTGCTTCAGTTTGCACCCATTGCCTCTTGTCCTGTCACTGAACATCACTGAGAAGAACCTGGCTCTGTCCTCTTGACGCTTGCCCTTAACATATTTATAAATGTTGATGAGATCACTCCTCAGTCTCCTCTTCTCTAAGCTAAAGAGACCCAGCTCCCTCAACCTTCTTCATAAGGGAGATGTTCCACTCCCTTCATAATCTTTGTGGCTCTGCACTGGTCCCTTTCAAGCAGTTCTCCCTGCTTCTTGAACTGAGGGGCCCAGAACTGGACACACTATTCCAGATGTGGCCTCACCAGGGCAGAATGGAGGGAGAGGAGAACCTCTCTCCTCTCTCAACCTACTAACCACACCCTTTCTAATACACCCTGTGATGCCATTGGCCTTCTTGGCCACAAAGGCACAGTTGCTGGCTCATGGTCATCCTCCTGTCTACCAGGACCCCCAGGTCTCTTTCTCCTACGCTGCTCTCCAACAGGTCAGTCCCCAGTCCCCAGCTGGTACATGGAGTTGTTCTTTCCCAGGTGCAAGACTCTACACTTCCCCTTGTTGTACTTCATTAAGTTTCTCCCTGTCCAACTCTCAAGCCTATCTAGGTCTCACTGAATGGCAGCACAACCCTCTGGTGTGTCAGCCACTCCACCTAGTTTTGTATCATCAGCAAACTTGCTGAGGGTACATTGTATTCTCTCATCCAGGTTGTTGATGAAAATATTGAATAGTATTGGTCCCAGTACCAACCTCTGAGGGATTCCACTAGTTAAAGAACTCCAACTAGATTTTGTCCCATTGACCACAACTCTCTGACTTCTTCCTTTCAACCAGTTCACAATCCACCTGGTTGTGAACCTGATCATCCAGAACACACTTCCTAAGTTTAGCTATGAGGATGCTGTGGGAGATGGTACAAAATGCTTTACTGAAATCAAGATAAATGACATCTGCTGCACTTCCATCATCTGTCCACCTAGTTACATCCTCATAGAAGGCTATAAGGTTGGTCAAACATTACTTCCCCTTGGGAGAACCATGTTGACTGCACCTAATGAGCCCCTCACCCTTGATATGCCTAGAAACAGCACCAAGGATAAGTTGTTCTATCAGCTTTCCAGGGATGGAAGTGAGGCTGACTCCAGCTGGTTTTGGTATAGAAATTTGTCAAGATCTGAGCAACATGGTGTAACGTAACTGTCTGAAATAGTGGAGAATAAGATCAATATCCAAAAAAGGCCATTTTAGTCCATGTGTGTGCCTTTCAGTTCATTTCAGTTCACTTACACAATTGCCTGTGTGCATTTCACTTCTGTATGCAATTTTAACCCTCTTAAGCTTAAATTTTATTTCTGTATCCGAAAGGGTTATTCTGTATATTCGTGTATAGAAATCATTACTGTGGATTCCTAGGATATCACAATACACAAGGGCACAGAGACTTCATTCTCTAAATTTTACTGCTTTGCTGCAGATTACCACCAATGCTAAAAAAATCACCACTAGCAGGTGATTAATAAAGTGCATATGTATATGTATCTCTCAAGTTGTTACAAATTATTATCAGCAATCAATATTATAGCAATAATCAATTACAGCAACACCCAAGAGCAGCAATATTATTATCAGCAATCAATATTATAGCAATAATTACAGCAACACCCAAGAGCAGCAATCCAGAATAAATATATTACAGGGTGCTACAAATTTATCACTAGTTAAGTGATCTTATTAATAATATACTTGTAGATATGATAGATTACTTATGTATATGTAGTGCAAGAAGTACTGAGAAGAGGCCCAAATAATCCCAGAAGGGAGGGGCAAACCAATTCCATGAGGATATCCAACCATCCCAGAAGTGAGAGGACAAATAGAACTGACCCCAGAAGTGGACCCAGAGGGGGACCAGTAGAATAACAGACATTTTCACTTTGGAGATGAGGAATCAGCCAGGTAACCTTGTGAGGATCCAAAATCCTGTAGAAAGTTCATTCAGACCTGTTTAAAAAAGAGAAAAATATGCAGCACAGGAACTTCTCAGAAAGATAAAAAATAATTTTAGAGAGGAATAAGAGGACATAGGACACTTCTTCTTCAAGCTGCCAATAGATGCTATTTTTTTGCCTGTAACAGCCAATAGATGGTGATGTTTTCTATTCCGTCAGATTTATTTTTTCCCCAAACTGTTTCACTGTTCTCGCAACTAGAGCAGCCAACAACAGCTACCAATTCTTACTTTTCAGGATGTTTTCCCCTTTTTCCAGACTATTTTTCACCTTGATCTTGTACTTACTTCTGGCATTCCAGGAGGTCTTCAGTTTATAGGTACCCAGATGTACCTCAAAGATACCAGCTTCACTTCTCAAAGGTGCTTCTGGTTCACAGACCTTGTTCCCAGACTAATGTTTCCCAAACTGTCAGATGTTTTCTCTGTCAGTATTTCACTAGACATTTCTTTCAATCCAGTAATTTTCCCATCTAACCAGGCTGCCTTTCTAATTTCTCTGGTGATATGTAATTGTCATCTGCATAAAGAAATACCCTTTGGATAAACGCATCCTTGTAAAAAGAATATGTTATAGGATTAAGAAGTGTATAAAGATCAGCTGTATTTTGGTTATTTAGGAATCTGCATCAAATCCACTTTTTCTACATTGTTTATGAGTCAGAAGAATGCATGTATTTTCAATACCTTAAGTGCTGGACACCATCTTAAAAATCAGTAAAGGTTATTTATAATAAATCCAAATAATTATTTTTTTTTTCATTCATTTTGAAGTTTATCATTCATATATAACAATTAGATAGGCTGAAAAATTGCTACAAGATTTCTTTTATTACCACTACATATCAAATTTCTTAAAACAGTTTAAATGGGAATGAAGTACTGTATGTCAATAAAGACTCACATGAGCTTTAGGAAAAAAAGGCCCGTCATACTACAGTAAGCATACAATTAACTGAAAAGGAATATAGAAATGGAACAATAAATTAATTCTCCAAGCAAGTTATTTTCACTGGGGAGTATTTAAGTACCCCTTCTTCTTAGTGGTAGAACAATTCAATGTACATGATCACTGCAAATAGCTGTTGCAGTCTTATTTCTTTCAGTATATTAACAATCCTTTCAGGTTTGTGTGAGAAAGGATGTCTTGTAATAGTCAGAAAGACTCTAGAGACACTCGGCTGCTTAAAAAATAGGGATGCAAAATTTTGAGTACAAACTTGAATGATGTTTCCTCTTAAATACAGAGAGAAAAAAACTGAATGAAAAAAAAATATATTACAATGAAACAAAAAATCTAGAGGAATACATATCGTGGGGAGAAAAAAAATATTTCCAGTGAAGAAAGGGTTCTTCAAATAAATTTGAAGCTAGCTGGAAGTTTAGTTGTGTAGGAATACATAAGGAAAAGAAACCACAGGAGGGCCTTTGTAATCAGGAAGTAATTTTGTTTTTAATGAGGGGAAGCAGTAGACAAGACAGGTCTTTAAGTCACCACCTGGAGGACTTTAAAGGAAAAAGAAAGCTCAAAAAAGACAAATCACCCTAATTTTTTAATTGGCTTTTCCCCCCCCCC
>NW_009953295.1:8453641-8506976 GCF_000747805.2 Chaetura pelagica | reverse complement strand
CCCCCCGAAAACAGTGAGGTTGCATATTAATCTGAGGCATAATAAAGAATGAGGCACTTACTATGAAATCCGGAAAATTACCTTTGTAAGAGATGGTATGATTTAAAAAAGGCAATGATTAGAAAAGGCTACTGAAGTCAAGGAGGACAGAGGACTAATGATCATGATATCTATTGCTAATCTAATTAACCTTTTTACATTAAATCACTCTTACTAGAAGAAACACTTTTAGGCAAAGAAGAGACATTCATCATGGGATAAAGAGAGGGCGCAGATGACACCAAAGGTTCTTGTACGAGAGCTCTGTAAGAGCAGAAATAGTGAAACTGTGAGAGCAACCATGGCTGCAGAAGAAAAATAAATCTTAAAATATTCTGTAAAATTAAAAAAAAAATTAAAAGAGTTAAGACAGAAAAAAGGGGATAGACAGTTCTAATACTTATAAATTTTTATCCTGCCTCTTTATATGAATTTTTTATTTTTATTTTTGTGTACAGAACATTGATTTCTATTGAGATCATTCCTTGTTCATTCAAGGTCCTAACCCTTTCTTCTGGAATGAATTTCATTCCATAACATTAAATGCTCTTTCAATGAATTCTTTGTTTTCTATTATACTGTGCATAATTTCTTGAGCTTTTCACTGCCATGCATTTTGGAATTAAAATGACATCACAAATTATGCCCTGAGGAGTAGCTCACTTGACTAATTCATGAATAAATTAATATTTTAATGTACTTGATTTTATTGTTTTAAAATTTTATTTCAAATGTTTTACATTTCTAAAGGGATTTTTCTTTTATTTTTGCTTTTAATGTCCTAAAGACACCTTGAATGTTTTTTCCTACCAATAATTTAATTGAAATTAACAGATATGTGAGGGGTGAAGAAACCTTAAGCAGTTCTTAAATCCAGAAATAAAAAAAGAATCTGCATTCTCTGTTATTTTTAAATACACTGATTTCTTTTCGTCACAATATATTTATCACCTTAAACTCTAATCTCACATCACTGTTTAATACATTGTTGAAATAGATGTATTCTGTTAAAAAAAATATTAAGAAAGTTAACCAGAGAAACAAATGTTTTTGAAACCGATTTTAGAAGGTATTATTATTAATAAATTCTTGTATTCTCATTATTCTGTATTCCAAAAGTATTGTGGCCTTGCCTGAAGAAGCTGAGTAGTACAGTTTATTTCTTTATAGATTTATTTCTATTTAGAAAATAATCAAGATTATTTTCTGAATTGTTGCAAATATAACAATAATTATTTAAAATTTTCATGCAAGCTGGAACAGCTGGGTTAAATCTTTCTGGATCTTTCATCCTTCCCTCACCAAAAGGAATAATGAAAAAGAAGGTCAAATAAACATATATTTTGGCAGAGGACAAATAAAAAGTAAACAACCAATGTTGATTCCAAATACAAAAAATGAGCAAGAATAATTCTACAGTATGTTTGGACTGCCCTATAAAATCATCATCCCATAGAATTAGTATAGAATACTAGAATGATAAAGATATGACTATGTGGAAACATGGCTATATGACCTATTATCTGGTGACTTGATGTCATATTGGTTTTAGAATGCATAGTAGTATAAAAGTGAGATGATGGTTCTGAAGACATACAGTATAATTTTCAGCAATAATATTTGCATAAACATGAATATCTTACTGATAAATAATCCATTAGAGATTAAGTTATATTATATAGACCTAAAAAAAATTAATTTATTTCCTTCAATAGTTCCTATTGCCAAGCAAGTCTAAACAAAAATCTAAAGCACTCTATAAAGTTCAAAATACCTCAGTAAACTTTTGGAAAGTGTTTTCTGTCCTTTCACTTGTCTTGTAGGGTAAGCGAAACAGCAGAATCTGTGGAATGAATCCAAAAGAAAAACAGCCCTAAAAGACAATTGAATTTCAATAGCACTGGAGGCTTTCTGAGAAATTGTATTGCTTTCCCTGGATCGTCAATATCAACTTCAGTCTCACACAACCCATTTTTACAAAGCTTTGCATCAAGGACTCTTATCAAGGGTTAGTCATGAAGGTTTATGTGGTTTTGCCTCTGTGTAGAGCTTTTTTGTGATATTCCATTGATTTATGGTTTCTCCTACTGTTAATTCTCAGAGATGCTATATAAATGAGGCTTTCAGGTAAGTAGTCTTTTTGCATTGCAGCAAAGCTAACATTGAAGCAAATTCAGTGACATAACATTTCCACAATGAAATGGACTATTGGAGCTTCAGGTGCTTCTGAAATGTGCTTCATCAGGAAACAAAGTCAGGTATGGTGATGTCAGCCGCCATAAAGGTGGTCTGGTTAAGAGAGGAGAATTCTTTAACAGAAGAAATTGTCAGCTGAAAAATAGTGACAGAGAAAGACCTGCCAGTCTGGAACTCTGACCCTGGGAACTAGACCTGTGAACCAGAAATATCCTTTAAAAGTGCAGCTGGCCTGAGAGGCCACCTATAAGTAAAAAAAAAATTACTGTAATGGCAAATTATTATACGAGAAGCCGGAAAATAGTCTGGAAAAATAAAATAACAGAATATAGCATCATTTATTATCTACTGCAGATTAAAAATATATTTTTAAATTTAAATAACATTTTAATTTAATCCACTGGTTGCTTAAAGTATTATGTCCCACGCTATCTCATATCTGTTCTATAAAAGACACGTTTCTTCCAAAATTCACCTTGTCTGTCTGAAAATTTCCCTGCCAGGATGCCTGGCTGACCCTAGACTCTGTGATGGGGAAAATATCTGAAGTGATATTCTTTCTGTTACCTCATTGGTTTGGTCCTCAGTTCTTTTGGGGACAGTTGGGTACCCCTGCTCCAGGATTGGATTCTCCCTTCCAATTGGGATGGTTTGGCTCCTTCTGAAATCAAATTAACTTCATTTTTATATTATATATAGTCATGTAAGTAATCTATATTAAGTATATCTGCTGTTTCATTGTTGACAAATTTGCTTCATTAATGATAAATTGTAGTAATTAATAGTATATACCTATTTGGTTTTTGCTGTTATTGATTGTATTGCAGTATCAAATGACGTTATTATTGATTGATACCTTATTATTGATTGACATTTTCACGGTTTAACAAAAGATTGCTGATAGTAATTTGTAACAGCTTGATATATAGTAATTCATAGTCATTTTATTAATCATAGATATACTTGCTAGTAGTGGATTTTGTCATCATGGTGGTAATCTGTAATGAAGTAGTAAAATTTAAAGGCTAAAGCCTCTGTGTCCTTGTGTATTGTGGCATCTTACGAAATTATGGTCACAATCTCTCTACACCTGTAGTCTGGATAATCCTTCAGATCATGACATATAGTCAGCTTTCTTATTAATTCTTTATCAGTTACCAAATATAAATTCAGGACCAAAATCCATGCTTTTATATTGTATCGGATTAATTGGCTTAGTCTCTATTTTTCTGTGCAGTGCAAACCATGACAAGCTCTCTTAGAAGCCTTTTTTAAAAAAATCCTTCCCAAAACTTAAAAAATACTAAAAAAAAATTATTCAAACATACTAGCTATTTTTTTTCTGCATAATTTACTCTATAAATCAGAAATAAACTGCATGAGAGACAGAGATTTCTCTTCTAGATAGGGATAGTCTAAATCTTTTCCCTGGCTAATCTTTTAGCCTAATACTTTTTGAATAGCCTCATATGGTTTTTGGATACAAATTTTATATGCTACCCATTTGTAGGGCATCCTCACATAGTTAAGCTGTGGTAGTGTACATTGTGCTGAATTTAAAAGTTGTACATGGTTCATGTTACAGGAAAAACAACACTGAAATATAAATAGCATAGATCTAATTTGTAAATAAAAATTGTCTAAGAAAAAAAAAAGTTAATTCTTCTACATTCTGATTTCTTGAAAGAGGTTACAACCAGCAATGGTTGTCATACAAATTATGACCTTGCTAAAGTTTGTTTGCATTGTGTACCAGAAATATAGTATGATCTTTTTCTGCTGATTTTCTTCTGTTTATAGAAAAGACATCATCACTGGTGTTGGAAGGCAAAGCCAGCAAGGATAGTCGGGTGTTAAGCGGGAGGACTATGCGAGGAAAACAATAATATGTCAAGGCTCAAAGGACTTCAAAGGGACACGTGACTGCTAAAATATCAGCAAATTCCTGTGAATATGAAAGGAAAATGTGAAAGGAATATTTCTGGAAGAGAGGAAGGAAAATTAGAGGGAAAATATAAAGAATGGTAGCATAGGAAAGTGGAATGAACGGAATGGCAAGTGAGACAAGAAAATAGTCTAATCTAGAAAAATCTGTATTTGGAACCGGCCACGGCTCCTCCCCTGCAGCAGCTGCTCCCCCCCCCATACACACAGAGGGGGTTCAGTGCCGTGTGGAGACACCGCCCTAAGTCAGTTTTGTCGGCTGACTCAAAGGACATTTCATGTTCGTGTAAGGAAATACCTGGTCCTTCACACAGTAACAAGCTCAGAATTATCCTTATTTTTTATGTAGTGATTCAAGATTAATTATGAAAAATGTCCTGTTAAAGACCTTTAAGTATGGTTAAATGTTTTAAATTTTAGACTAAAATGTTTCTTATTTAGTAGTGCTTTTTCTCCCTGCCCTATTTGGAAAGAAAGAGCATGTGGCAGCTACAGTTTATGGTTAAGTTATTTATTCATTAAGGCAATGTAAACTATATCTTAATGAAGTGGCAAGTGATTTCCATTCTGGAAAAAAAAAAAAAAAAAGATAGAGGGTATTTGAAATGTAATTAAAGTCTTGCTGACATCAGCTTTTTAGTGCAACAGCTGCAAGTGTACAAGGCCTGAAAAAGAGAAAATATAATCCTACCCTGCCCAAGTTCCCTTGGAATCACCCACCTTGTCTATTTTCTGTTGGGTTGTTCAAATTCCAGTATCTTTCCATGCATTCTTTCCAGCATTCTTCCAGTATTCTTCCAATATTTCACTATTTCCAGCATGCTTTCCATTCATTTTACAGACTTTGTCAATGCTACTGATAAGGGTGATCCTCAACTTACTTCGGTGAAAATCTGATGTAATTTTGACATGCATATGGAAATATCCAAGTACTGTATGTTTACTTCATTCCGAAGTCCTCCAAAGACAAAGAAATGCGTTAATGACTCAACAGTGCTCTGGAATGCTTTCCTGGTAAAGCATTCACACCAATAAAGACAATTTCATGCCCATCACAATTAAGTGTCAGTGCTTCCATGAGAATGACTGCTTCTCAGCTTCTAAAACCTCTGTATCCAAATAGAAATTCACAGACTAGAAATAACCAATAAATGGACAACTTTCTCACTTTTACTGCAACAGCTGATAGTGTACAATACAGACTACAGAAATGTAAGTGCACATTTCTGTTCCACATGTATCAAGATTGTTGGCTCACAGAAAGACAACCGTTGGTTTTCCTTAACTGTGTTTTACATGGAAATAAGTCACTGAAGCTTGACCATAGAGCACATACACTTGGACTAATCACTTATGTTATTGACAGACTTAGATAGCTGAGGTCTTGGAAAGAAAATGAATTACAAGTCCTTACTGCAGTTCATTTACTCTTGAAGATCATAATTTCCTTAGTTGACTGTTTTTCAAGTATAAAACCAGAAATCATTCACTTCAATTTTTTACTTTCATTCAGTTTTAACGTTACAAAAGAAATAATTTTCTTTTGTTACTTTCCAGAAAGCCTAATAATAAAGTGTGTACAATATATTCTACATATTAATCTGTATTCCATGTGAAGTGCCTTTCACATTTAATCTGCATCCTTCCAGCAATATATTGCTGTTCCCTTCATGTTTCATAAATCCATGGTCTATACAGCCCAGGGGTTTCATGCCAGGATTAGCTTCTTACAGCTATTTCTAGCTATCAGGAAAGCAAAGTGTATCTATGGAACCAAACAATATCCCTCTTTCAGAAACATTGTGATGTAGGTATTTTTGTTTTAGTTTTATTTATTTATTATTTTTCCTGGTCTTGATGCACTTTCATAGGAACAGAGAAAAGCTGCACAATTCCCTTCTAATTTTTTAAGCATTAATATGTAGCAACTGACATGACAATGCTCTTAGGAAAGGCTGTTCCATTTGGCTTTAGGCTTGCCCAGTAGATTGGCAGGTCTGCTATGTGAGGGGAGGGAGTGAAATCCTATCTTTGGGAAAATTATCACTCTCAGGAGGATTCCATTTACTATCTGGGCAGGGATGATTCTAAACCTATTGAATAGAATGGCCTTAAACGTATTGTAGACCTTGCTTTCCTGAAGTCTCACAAGAGAAATATCAAGGTTCCCTGTCCAAGGCAGCCAAAGGCAATGGTGCATTATAATGCATTTTGTGAGGCAAAGCAAGCAAATATGGAGAACAGTTATATTTTAAAGCAGAATCTGTGAAAAACAAGTATGCTACATTTATAGCATAATCATCCTTGTCACTGCATTTTTAAGACACAAAGCAGTCTAACAGAGATTGTGAAGGAAAGAAAAAGAAAAGAAGACTTAATTACCACTCCTAGTCATTGCATTGCACCAGATGTTGGCTTAATTGAACAAATACTCTCTGCTATGATTACAGTGAAGCATATTGTAACTATGGCTATAACAGACACTGGCACACATCAACAGCCAGCATAAATCATTAGAATCCCATTGACCGTAGTATATGTAGACTTATTTTTTGGCCTATAATTTTCTGATTCTAAGAAGGAAGGGATGTATGAAAGGTATTTTAATCAATACTTTAAAAAAACCCAACCCAACACACTTTTTTTCCTTTTTTTTTTTTTTTTTTTTTTCCAGGCTGCAAAAGCACACACAGTCATTTCAGTCATCTGAGTACAGGTTGTAACCAAATGCCTTATTTATTTTATTAACCTATCCTGTCATGTTACCACATCTGACAACACAAGTTCAAATTTTGCTCTCAGAAATTAAGGCAATGGTTTTATGCTCTCCAACATAAAGCTAAGGTAATCCAAATTATTGGTTTAACATTTTTATTAAATAAAGTAGCAGCAATATCTGTGTGGCTGCTACATTTACACAGCCACTATCCAATCACAGTGAAAGATTTTATATGTAGCGTTCCTCTGAGATCTATCAATCTGCTTTTGTTATTAAGTCTGCCATAGACTAAAGAGCTCATTTGAAGTAAAATAAATATTCAGCACTTTTTTGAAATATATTTTTCAAAAAAAATGGAATATATAATGGACCATCACATATTTAAACTGGGACTTTAGGTTTCCAACCAGTATGAGTGTATAGAATATTAAAAATACAATTGACATCAGGATTGTCAGGAAAAAGTGCAGAAATCTTCATCAATTAAGACTATTTTGTGTGTATGGAGTTTTGAATGTACATCTAGTTTGAAGGTTTTTTCAGAGTAAAATTTCACTAAAATATTTATGGACACAATATATAGATGTCTAATAAAGGCTGTTAGAAAACATTGAAATAGTTATCTTCATTGCCTCACAGACCAATATACGAAAAGAAGAAAATATTTTGTGCAAACAGAGTAACATTAAAAAGTGACACTGACCTACGCGCTTGAGATTCAATACTGAATACAGGCTGTTTTGAACAGTCCCTTGAGCTTTGATGGTTTTATTGTGAACTCTGTGCCTAGAAACACTTAGCCGAATCAAAAGATTAGCCAAAGGCCTCTCATTCCTTCCAAGGTCTGGTACAAACTATAGTTAACAGATTAAGTTGAAGGGCTCTTCTGTTGGGTGCTTTCATTGTTTCATTCCTTGGAGTAATAAAGCTACAAGACACCAAGCTGATTACATATATTGTAAACAGTCTGCCTTGTTTTGAAATTTGTATGTAGGGTAATGAATGTTGTAAACATATGTAAAACTTCACACTAAGTTATTTTAGCACTGCAGTTCAGTGCTTATTAAAATTCTGTCTTTCTGGCCTTTATCAGGCAATGCCATTCAGCTATAGTTATTTCACCAGGGGTGAAATATGCCTTACTGAGAAATGAAAATCCTAAATTCCAGGAAAACAATGATACAAAAGCATCAGGCTCTCTCTCTACACTATGCATGTCACTTACTTCCCAGAAACTGAAGTAGGCATAAAAACCCACAAGTTAAACAAAGAAACTGAAGCTAAAATTTAAATTATCTCCAACTTAGGTGACAAAAAATGGTTAGAGGAAAAAGCAAGCTGCTCCCAAAATGGATTATAATTATAATTTTTTATAATCAGAACGATCTTTAATTTTTAAAATATAGTTATCTTTTAAAAATATTCATATATCTCATTCCCTACAGACCCCCACCTTTCTTCTTTCTGTATAAAGCTAAAGGAAAATTAAATGCTGGCAGTTAAAGTAGCTACATAAGTATGGCAACAAACCAAAATTCATACAGACAGATCTGGAGTAATCTTTACATGTGCGAAAATAGTTGAAAAAGATTTTAGCACTCTAGACATTCTATCTGGGTAAGATCTTGCTCAGTGGAAGGTGACTGACAGCAGCTCTTATGTTTGAAGATTTTAATGAAGAATGTGCAATATCTAATAAATGGTTCTCCTCACACAGTTCAGCTATTTATTTGTTCAGAAAATCTTATGCAGAGCACTATGGGTAAGATGCTGGGGAAATACTTCATCGCCTTATGTAGATGAAGCTGTCCTTTTGTACAGACCCACTATATTTACTAAAGTAATTGGTAATTGTTACATAGAATATCACTTCTGCCACAGAAACACAACCACTGGAGACTTAATGAGCTGAACCTGTGTCAAAAAGAAGCAGTTTATTTAATGCTATGGATTTTTTAAAGTATTCATCAGTGTGTTTTTTTTGCTCCAAGAGGTTAGTTTACAAGAATCAGTCAAATACCAACCACCACAATTTCAGATATATTCAAGCTCATTATTAATACTTCCTCATAAGTTACTGAAATCTGCACTGGGAATTCAGACCTAAGAATAATTTTTAAAGGGTGACAAATTAAACTACAGTTATTTTAAAAGGACAATCACTGTAAGATATGTCACTTTGGAATAATACATTGCTGTTAAAAGTTTTCAGACTAGATGCTGACCTCACAGTAATGTCAGTCAAGAATAAGTCTTCTGAAGTCAATGTAATTATTTTGGATATAAATCCATATACCTGAAATCACACAGGGGTTCAGTTCTCTCCATAAATTAACCAGGGTTTGCTCATACGCTCTTTGTTCATACCAACATATATTCAGGTAAATATATAGAAGACTGTATTTGAAGAAAGAATTATAGATTATAATAACCCTAGACATGTATACACAAGTAACTTTAGTTTAAATTAAATCCCTCTCACACTCCCCAGTACACACACAAAAAGGTACACATACGCACACAGAATCATAGAACAGTGTGGGTTGGAAGGGATCTTAAAGATTATCTAGTTCCAACCCTCCTGCTGTGGGCAGAGACACTTTCCACTAGACCAGGTTGCTCAGAGCCCCATGAGCCACATCCAACCTGGCCTTGAACACATGCCACAACTTCTCTGGGCAACCTCTTTCAGTGTGTCAGCACTGTCACAGATACACACAGGTACTCCTATAAAAAAAAACTAAGGACGTAGACTTTGTTTAGGAAGCACCACTGAGGCTGGTGAGTAAAACGGCCGTTTGCTAAACCACAGATAGGCAAAGAAACAGTGGAAATATTTTCCTTCAGGTCTTACAAGAATGCCTACAACCCCATATTTGTGGCCAAGGCCTTTGTACCCCATGAAAGACAGAGGTACTTACTCTAAACAGAATAGAAAATGTAGCAGTTGGATTAATTTTATTACCATTTTACATTTGTTGTAAGACAGGTACAAAATCCTTTCATAGGAAAAATAGAAGTTTATATAAAACATGCATCATAAAAAAAAAAAAAAAAAATTAAAAATGAAAACACTGAGGAAGTTGTTTCATTTATTTATTTACTATTTTTTTTAAGTATTCTTTAAAGGTGTGATCTAATTCACCACTTCACTGTTTTTTATTAACTCCAAGTATGCAGCAAGGTACTTCAAAAGTGATGGAGCTCTTTTCTGTCTGGACCAAAATTTAGCTCCAGTATAACATCAATGAGTCAAGATTAATTTTATACTGTTTGCCTTTCTATTGTTGCATAAGAATATAATTTTATTTTCCACTCTCCTCCTCTATTTTTTAAAGTGCCATATGTATAAAGTATTATGTGTAATAAATCACTTATGGCAGAAATAGTAATAATATTGACCACACATAACTATTTATCATGGTATTTACCATTGTGCTTGCTCTCTTTCTGCCCTGCATACACCTCCCGTTGAGCCTGTGACATCCAAATAGAGTAGAAAAGCTATGTATCACTGTCACCAGAGGGATTTCTACAGAAAAACTGGCACAGATAAAAATGTTAGTCTGCTATGAGAGATAAGACCTGTGACAACTAATACGGACTTCTTTGGTTTAGGCCTGAAGGAAATGTGAAAACACAATTATCAAAACAAATGCTTGCGCATGTACTTTTGCACTAAAACATGAACACCCCTCACCTCAGCAACAGGACAAATGGCCAGGAACACCATTGTTTTAATTATTTAAAAAATCAATATTCACTTATTATTTTCTGTCTTTTTAATTTTTAAGGAATCCCTTAATTTTATTTTCTACCAAACTAAGTAAATTTTGCTGTTAATATATCTTAGTATGTGCTGTTCAGCTGTTCCACATATTCACACAATGACATTTCTGTGGGGCTTCTCATCATTCCAGGGCTGTTAAAGTTAACAAATGCAATACTAGCCTATGGCTCAAGATTGATTTTTCTGTTGCCAGAAGTTTGTGCTATTACAAATGACACAGACAAAAATATTTACTTTCTTAATCATAGCAGGAAATTAATCAAGTGTCTTTGCTGATGGAGTAGAAGATTTTAATCTTGCTAAGTGACAAAAATACAGGTGTGGACACGTCTGAACCTGTGGGATAGAAGACACATGCTGTGTCTAACCCATAAACCTGCTTGTTTCTTACATTGAAAAGCTAAGTTCTGGATCTTTTGAAGTTATTCTTCCCACTAAAAACTAAAAACCAGTTATCAAACAAACAGCTTCAAACTTGTGTGTTGATGGCAAATAGAACTTATTTTCTTCTTCCTTTTTTTTTTGCTAGACTGATTTCATGGAAATAACAGAAAACTTAAATTTGAGACTTCTTCCTTTTTTAATAAACCTAAATTACTTGGAGAACTGAAACAGCTACTTTATTTACTTGTCTGCATGAGTGAAAAAAAAAAATAATTAATCCCTTAAACTGCTACTTTAGAAAACAAATTTACTTATTTAATATTGTTTTATGTGTCAAAAGTATTTTTAAATATTATTCTCATTTTAGAAAAGTAGATTCTTTTGGAATTTTTATGTAGATGGTAATATTCTATGGAGTAATAACATATACTATACTAAATTATAAAAGTTAAACAGGTGACTCACAGTAAACATGGAAGCCTTCAAACATTACACTAACAAAGTACAAGTGTTCTTAACTTTTGTCCATGTTACCAAAAACTGTCCATCCTTATTGAATTTGCTTTATACTCCTCTCCCACAGTCACAACCGCATAGATTGAGGTAATTCTACAGATCTATACTCTTTGATGGCTTGCAACTTTTTGTCTCAGTCATGCCAGCATCTATTTTATATGCAAGTGCTGTGACTTCATCATATCCATGTCCTGCCACCAGATACAGAAGCGCTTTGTTCTGCCTCTTTTCATGCTGGAGGAGTTTTTCCTAGGGGTTGCTCCTTGTTCTGAAACATGAAAATGTGTGAAGCATAAAACTCCAGCTGTGAATACTTACCTCCCTGCAGTGTTAAAAAGTTCAATATACAAAACACCTGGTTTCAAGCAAAATGTACACTAAGATATATGGCAATGAGACAGATTTAATATACCCCATAGGGCCCTGAAGCAGTTTTTAAATTAAAGACACAACATAGTTTGAATTCTTTTTTCTTTTCTTTTCTTTTTTTTTTTTTTTTTTTTTTAATGAGCCCTTACTATTTCACAAATAATTAATTAATACCTCTTACAACTGAAGAGAAAATCATAAATTAAAAAAGCAATTTGTGTTGAGTGGAAAGCATGAGGATTCATTGTTATGCAAATTAAATCTGAAATGTTACAGTTTACATTATGAACAGAAACAAATGTTTTCTTCCATGCATAAGACATACAGTGGCTTCTCAGAAAAGAAACTTGTAATCTTGAAATGGAGATATATGCTATGCGGCAGGTCTAGAATGCACTTGACGTTTGCTTCCTAACAATTCAGCATGGTTAAAATTTATTTTTGTAACAGTTCAGATAACCAGACATCAATACATTGGTGTGCAGCAATAAAGCAGAGCCTGTTCCTTCTACATTATGTTCTGAAGACATAATTTCATTTTTATATTTGACTGTACTTTCATACAGGGCTGTCTGAATGCCTAGGAGTATAGATGTGCTTTGAAATAATCAACAAGTTCACAAGAAGAAATAATAAAGATATTTAAAAATCCTAAGTTATCAAATGTTTTTCTTATGACTTCATGCAACAGATACAGATATCATCATTGCTTCTATTTATGCTCAGGCCCACATATTGATTTCTTCTAGCATTATGTCTTGCCTCTTTAAGTAAGCCTTCCCTCTGCACGAAACCAGTTTTGTCGTCAGAAGGTAACATGCATAACAATGGGAAAAAATCTTCCCCAACATATGAGCACGTGATAAAAAATGTGCTTGTGTTTTTATATAATCTACTTAATTTAGACTTCAAAAGGACAGAGTTCTGGAATAAAAACTGCAAATTTTCAATACTTTTTTCATAAGAATCTTTGAGGTTCATGTGTTTGATGAACTGAGGACTCAGTATACCCACGCAACTAACTGCTAAGGTAGGACTGGGTAATTTTACATATGATAGACAATAAATTTTGAAGACTGTGGATGAGTTTGACAGCTAGCTTAGACCAGCTGAGCTTCACCCAGTAACTGGAATTTATCTCTACATTGTCCACAGCTAAGCCAAGGCCAGAAACAGACCTGCTGGAAGGCACAAAAAGCTCTTCCTTTATGGGGGAGTGCAATCAAAGCTCAGCTGGATTATTTTTTTTTTTCAGACTCATCACTATGGATTTAATATTCAAATAGCTCTTCAGATAGAAGAGTGCCTGTCAGATGCCATTGTACTTGGATGTGAATATTGTTAAGGAATGCAGACATGAAACATAAACTGAGTACAAGAATGTCATGTAGAAACTAATAACAGACACATGAGTAGAATTCATAGAGACATTTCATGAACACACTGAAGAAATGTATTCAAAATGTTTATTTAGATACACTTTTCATTTTTAGTGGTCAACCACTGAAAAATTAACAGGTTTAAGTTATATATAGTTGGTGAGATTTTGTACCTTGTTTCTGGTTAACACTCAAGAATTGCTAACTTGTAGCTTAAATATTCTTAACTTAGTGGTCATCATCAAGTAAAATAAATGAATTAATTAATAGCTCCTTAATGAAGCCATTACCTCTACCTATCTCTAGAGATGGATGAAGAAAGATTTATTGGAATAGATAAGAAAAAGCTGTAGCGAATCTACCATTATTAAGAAACATTTTTATAATCTACAGCTAATCTCTACATTAAAAAATGAATCAAATTACTACATAATGTCTCTGAGGATTTCAGTAGCTGTGTGTACACTCTTAGTCCATATCAAAATTCAACTTATCTTTGACTTAAAATACAGACTGTATAACTTAATATTTGCCATGTACTGAGGGAGCAGACACAGGACAGCTGCATTGCTCAAATTATATGCCATAATACACATACAGCTGCCTCAGCACTGCATTCTTTCATTGTGGTTTCATAAAACGTTTTTTATCTTTATGCTTCAACAACAAAATTAAATTTATTTTCCACCAAATATTATTTAAATCAACTTGATTCTTATTAAGAAGAACATTCTGATTTTGATGATCATGCTAATATCAAAAAGCTCTAGTCAATATTTTTTTAATAACTACAGTTTCAGGCTTCTTGGAAGGTAGTAAAATAGGATCCTAAAGCCATTTTTTCTCGTCTTGATACAAAGTGCATGTTTTAAAGACAATATGAAGTGTGCTGTTAAAAAGAAGATACTTTTTGGCAAAGTTGTTTTACATTTTTTACACTCTCCCCTTCTAATCCACACAATTAACTGTCTCCCTACTTATAAGTAGTCAAAATACATGTACATGTAAGTTTATGCATGTGCAACTATCATATTTTTTTACTTCAAGATTTCCAAGTACTGCTGATATTTTAATCAAATAAAACTACTTCCAGGATTATCTTTTTGTCTTTACAAAAATGAGGGGAAAGAAATTACATTAATTCTAATCCGTGTTCTACAGCTTGGCTTAGTGCTTTGTTGCACTTTTCATCAGAATCTCAGGCCTACTTTGTGGCAGTTCATTTGACCAAATACTGAATAAACGGAAAGGTGATGAATAAACATATTATTTTCATATAATCATAGAATGATGTGGCTTGGAAGGGTCCTTGAAGATCATCTAGTTCCTACCCGCTGCCATGGGCAGGGGCACTTCCACTAGACTAGGTTGCTCAAAGTCCCATCCAACATGCCTTGGAAGACTTCCAGACTGGGGGCATTCACAACTTCCCTGGGCATTTTTCTCATTTACAAACAATGTAAATATGAGAAAGTAAGATAAATCATTTAATGCACAAGGAGAAATGAAGTGTAGGTTACTATCAAGAAATAAAAGGGTTAGCAGCAGTATTCTTTCAAGTGTAACAGGAATACCACTCTTGGTAACATATTAAAGCTTGAAAAATGTAAAGGAAAGAGTAATCTTGCAGTAATTGGATGATGTACTCTAGATCTTTCAAATAACTAGATTGAGAAGTGTTTCATTGACTAAGAATTTACACCATGGTCTATATTAACAGAATTTTCTATTGCGATAGCATACTGAAATATTCATCAAAATCGTTTGTGGTCTCAGGGGGATTCTGATTTCAATGAAAATATTAGAATTTTTAAAATTGTAAATCAAATAACTGACAAAAAAATTTCTTTTTTGAGAGGCACCTTGGAATTATTGCACATGCTTATATGCTCCTCATACTTCCAATTAATTGCTTAAATAAGTATCACTGATCACTTAAATTACAGCAAAGATTTTAAATAGAAAAAATATGCTCAATGCCCAAGAAATAACAAATCAGATATACTGTATTACATATGCATGACAATTCACTTAAATAACAGGATACCTTTAGAATTCAAGGCTGTTTCAATTTATTCTGTGAGTATCCAAATGGTCACGAACATTATGCTCTCAAAAATAAACTCTATATAATGTTTCCTTTATAAAATTCCTTACTTTTCTTTTTTTAATTGGAGGAACTATGATTGAGAATTTGTTTTCACAAATGTTAAAAGACACATTTTTACAGATTACAAGCATTCAGTGAGATTTTAAGATTTGAATGAATGGATATGTTGCTAAAATGGTAGATTTTAGTAGATGTTTAAATAAGAAGTAATGACAGAACTGTTAGTAGTAAGGACAAAATCACTTATCTTTAGAAATTATGTAATGTAATGTCTTACTTTTTTTATTAAAGGTAGACTAGAACATGTCTTAAGTCAGCTCAAATCCTTCTTCAGAATGAACTTTCAATCATAATTTAGTTATAAGAGCAAGCTGTTTTTCAACATTAAGACAAGGAAAACTTCAGGTGGACACCTGCCAGGACAGGTGTCTCTGCAGATGTTCCAGGAAGTGTTTCTTTTAGATTGCAGCTGCCTTCTGACTCAGATTTCTAGGAGATATCCTAGAAACAGAGACCATTAAAACATTTCCATGTATTTTTATGGAGGATTAATCCTCACCATATTGGCATCAACCATCTTGAACTATTACAAGAGATTATATAAATGAATTTTATAGAATAATTTAATTTATGTACCAGTGAAAGACAGTCACTATGACTTGTAAGCAGTTTTTCAGTTATATTTTGAGGAATAAGTTGACTATTGGAGGACCTAACATAGAATCTTCCCTATTTTAAACACTTTAGGTGTTAAATTCCTTACTTATATTTTGCAATTATCTGTCTTAAAAATGAAGCCAAAACAAAACAACATGACAACGACAAAACAATCAGTTTGTGTTCTTTGATAACTACACTGTTCTTCAGTAAAAAAATATTTTTATTTCAAGGTATGTTATTTTGTCTAAGATAAATCCTCTTGAATGGCATGTTGATACCACACAAACGCATAAATGTACAAAAGGTGAAACAGATTATAATTTCTGTGGTCTGTCAATTAATTCTATCCTGAGTCTTCCAAATGTAGAATGCCTACTTGGAATCGGAAGAAGATGGTGCTTTTTTTTTCAGTCAGATGAAATATTAGGTTCACACTGTAGAGACAGAATTGTGTATCCTTAAAAAGTTTCTACACCATTGAGGAGGCATAATATTGTATGTTTTCTTTAGGGAAATATGTTAAAACCATTCCTTCATCTTGGCTATCTAGAACAGTCATGGTTTAAAACTTTGATGATAAACTCCTCAGGGCTCGAATAATTTCCTTTGTCTTTGAAAAGGACTACAAATGTCCTTGGATATGTCTAACTAGGAGAGCACTGAAGAATAATTAATCAGAATTCATTTTCCATCTTTGCAATGCTATTTTGTGTGAAATAGCTTCTCTTTCCAGTCCACAGATGTTAACACCATGATATAGTGTATCCAGAATCCTAAGTATTATATGGAGACAGTTTATTTAAAAAGAACATTAATTATTGTTGAAGATACTTATGCTACTCTGTACTACAATAAAGTTTATTGTCTTCTTAGATATTTCTTTCTGTTATAGCTGAATCCCAATATTATTCCACAGAGTTATAATCAAAAATAAAGTTAAATTAAATAAACACAGAACTACATTAATTATTCTCAGCAAGATTATGTTAAATACTCAAAAAAACTGAACACTCTGGAAGGCTTAACATTGTCTAGCATGCACTCACAGAAGCTTCCCATTCTTTCACATACAGCTTTGAAAGGAAAGGGGAGGTGGTTGGTTGGTTTGTTTCCCTTTGCTTTGTTTGGTTTTCCTTTGAAACAGCAAACACTTCTCTAATGTTACCATATTTCCTGGTAATATGAGGTTATAGTATGGTGTCTGAAATACTATTGCAAAGAGATGAATGCTTCTGTTAACTTCTTCTTTGACATTGTCTTGTTGAAGTGTCATTGAGCTGCTCTTCCCAAACATTAAGCCAGTCAGAGCAGTACTTGAGATACATCTTCTATGGCTTTCAGTTTATGAATTTCTACCTATATTAGCATGTAGAATACTATCTGAAGCCACTTAGGAAAGGGAAAAAGTATTTAATTTAATCGTGCTACTGACATAGCATTTTAATTGGTACTTGTGATCACAATCCACTTGTCCCTTCTTTCATCCTTTTTTTTTTCTTTTTTTTTCTTTTTTTTTTTTTTTTTCACCAGAGGAAAGATTCTCATTTCATAAAGATTTTCTATAATTCACACTAATTACATCTATTTCAGACAAGTACAACTTTTAAAAAAAAAACTTCAAACACTAATGGACTTATTCAGCCTTTTATGCATCTTCCACACCTTCAAAAAGACATTGATACACTCTTAATTCTTCTTGCTACCTAATAAAACATCTAGGTTTCTTTTCTGCTATGGAATCCTCATTACAGAAGATGCACGTCACTGAAGAAAAATTATAAAGTGTTAAAACACAGTTCATTAGTGTTAGTCAAAAAATGCCAACCATCCTTTCGGACACATAAACTAAGCAGATTTGCAGGTTGTTTCACACACAATGTCAGACTGCTTAGTTACTCAAATGACTCTTAGCATACATTTTACTATAGCAAGAAGCACTCTCTTGGGCAAACTCAGAGTTTCCTGGGGGCACAAATAAGCCAAGAGCTTTTCTTAACAGCCGTGTGAATGATCTTTTATTTTTCATGAATGAAAAGAGTGTAGCCATACGGGAGAAGGGCTGCCTTACAGCACCTGTCTTCAATGCTGGAGAATACAGTCTTTCCCATTGTGTTGATGTAGACATTTACTAAATCTAAAATAGTTTTATAAGATGCTTGCAGAATGTATCTAGAAAAAAAAATATTTTTGCATATTCCTAGCCCTCCCTTCTCATTCCACATCTTCTATTTATTTATCTATTTATTTATTTACTTATTTATTTATTAGTTTGTCTGTTTGGTTGTTTTGTTTTATGGTTAATTTTCTTTACAGTTTTGCTTTTGCATTTTTACATAAACTTTGTCTCTCCTTTCTTGGAACAAATTATATCATCTTCTGAAGACACAGCAATTCCTGCTTCTTCTAGCTTTGTGGCTCAAGATAGTTTGGGTAGAATCTGTAGTTTTCCTTGAAGTTGTACCTGGATGAATCCTGGCTTTCCAACACTTTCAATCCCACTGCTATCATATAGCACTAGTAGTAACAAAATACTTTATGACGGTATCTTCTTTAGAAATTTTACATTTAAGGTTTGCAGTCAACAAGGCTTTAGTATTTGACATTATGTCACATTAAGATCTGGAAGAGTCTAGGCATCTTCATATTTCCATTCGCTTTCTGGAAAACTGGGGAATTATTGTCAATGCTCAAGGCCCTCAAACCATCTTAACTGGGGACCAGATTAACCCTACCATACCACTATGTTTGTCTTCACTGGCTACCTTTGAATACTGCTAGAGTCTGAAGATAACAGGGAGAGAGACAGGACTAGTGTCTGAAGAAGTTCCTCTCCCGTTTGCTCTCAGAGAGGAGAAAAATACAGAAAATAGTTACAGAATTCTATTTCTGCCCTAGATTGTTTTCAAATATGGTACTGTCACCTGGTGTCAGAGTCTTTTTCATGTCTTATGCTCTAGATTTGAGAACATGTAGTGAAAGTGTTGGCATAAGATCTGCTTGTATCTTCCAAGACATTTAATTTTCCTTAAAAATCTGGGAGGATTTCCACCTCTCCTTTCCCTCTCCAAGTGGTTTCTATAAGAACAGAAAAAAGTCCTATATTAAATCTTTTTTTTTAAATCCAAGTCCTGAAAACAAGAAATATGTGCCTTAAATTCCTTATTTTAAATGAATGAAGTAGCAGAATTGTATGCTAGCTAGCTGACTATTCCTTGCTTTAAGAATAACTTCTTCTACATAATATATATAGTATATTAATCAGGAATTATTTTCAAAACTTTTTCATAAGAATTCATTTAATAGAATAATTGAGTAGTCTTTGTAATAGGGAAAAAATACTAAAGTGCAAGTATTATGGAAAAGTATGTAATGTCACGAATCCTAAATATGCTAGGTCAAGTCCCACTTTTCCTTAGAATAAAAAAGGCAATATGCCTATGAACATGGAGTAACGACAGTAGAGAACAATTCAAATACTTTTTTTTAGTACCTATATAGCATAAACTAAGATAGACTTTCCCATTTAAAACAAAACAAACAAAGAAAACCGACAAAAAAAACCCTCCAACAAACTAAAATAAATTAGTGAATCTTCTGAAAAACCTTCTAGAAAAGGACGTATGAAGTGATAAATTTTATCTTCTTTGGATGATATACCTGTGTGAATCTGTATTGTGAATCCACGGATGATACTAACTGAGGCAATTCAGTATTTTCTAACTTTATGTTATATATTTACATTTTGGTTGTACACCCAGATATGAATGAATGACAGACTCTTTTTCACTGATTTCCCCATCTTTAACTAGCTACCAATAATAAATTGTCATTAACATAAACACATAATTTTATTATATTTTTTTTAATTTCCTTTAAAGAAAATAGTGGGATGAAGACAAAGTATGACTCATAGTCACACAAACATTCCTAGAAATACTTGTTATGGCTTTTTTTTGGTATCACACTTGTATAGGCCTCTGTAAGAAATCATAGTATAGTGTTTCTACATAATGTAAGTGGAAAAATCTAATTTATGAATGCAATGAGGAGCCAACATAAACCAGACTCTTGTCTCATAATACAGAACCCATAGTATTTGGTGAAGAAATAGGAGACTGATATAATCTTAGAACTCAATGCTTCTACCTGGACTAATCTGAATTTTATTTCTGCTATCTGGAGAGAAAGGAGAGCGAAAGTACTTTCTTTCTCTGTGCATTATAGAATCATACAATCATATGATTTTCAGGTTGAAAAAGACCTGAAAGATCATACAGTCCTTTCTTGAAGCTGTTGAGGGAAAAAAAAAATAGTCACAAAAAGGCGGCTGCTCCCATTCATACACTTATACATGAGCAGGAGAAAGCGCACAGAAAGACTGGGTGAAAGCACTAACCAGATTCCATCTACTTCTGAAGTGGACAATATAGGGCTTACCTGCAACGCACAAAGGCATCAAAGCTGATTGCTGATTTGTTTACAGTATTTTTTTACAATACAATATTCATCTTAAATAGTTAGGTTTTTTTCCCCTCTGTCCATTTTTTATCCTTCTCTATCTTCCCTATATTTACCCCACTGCCCAACTGTTTTGAGGTGAAACAAGGAGGTTGAAGAAATAAAAAAATTAATTTGGTCTTATTCATGGTCATATACCAAGGACAACCAAGCTGTAATACTCAGATGAACTGTTCAGTTAGGTCTTTGAGTTTGAGGCAAAATAAATATAGAATTCACATCTCTTAAAGGGTACAAATGTATGCAATTTATGGTGGGATACTAGCTGAGAAAGAAAGCTACTACATACATGCAAGGAGCACAGAATGTATGACCTACTAACATACTTTTAGACTGGAGTATTACTGGTCTCTTTCTGCAGACATTTAATTGTCATTTCACTTTGAAGCTCTCTTTCCATCTACCTTGATAAGAAGTAAATATTAATATTTTATGTTTCTAAAATCAAAGTCCCATTCCAAAGTCACTTTTCACATTAATCAATGATTATTCATTCTGACATTCCTGTAAAATATGCTGTCAAACACTATAAATTATTTTGAACTCTAGCTTCTAACATGAAGGAAAACAAGATGAGTCTTCTATTCTCAAAAAGCAAAGAAACACAAAGAAAAAGAGATAAGAGAATGGCAAGTAAATTAATATACAGTAGATGTTAAACATCTACTGTAATGATTTTTCAGGAATAACAAATTGTTTCTTAACAAATATGGTTGTTTTTCTTGGTACCACTTGCAGGAGAAGGGAGAGGGGGATACTTAAGCCATCTGGGTAAAAAGAGTGTAATCAGTAATTTTCCACAGCTGTTTATTTTGGTTTTAGATGTTTTGAAAATGAGTAGTGTGTTTCATCTGAGACACAGAATCAGTGTCAGCTCAGGAGCCAGGCTCCTCCCACCTCCAACATAAACTTGCTACCCCATGCTGAGAAGATGCATCCATTTTCTCCTTTTGGGTGTTAACAGAGTCTTGCAATGTGTGTTTATACTGTGAAACCTCATTCTGTGTTTGTGATAACCAGGCTAGTCCTGGTTTGCTGGATACAGGTGCACTTAATAATTCATGGTTGTGTGGTGACAGTGTGAATGTTACTTTGTCTTGGCTAAATTTGTTCCCTATTCCCTCATCTTGTGATAGAAGAGTCACAAAAAATAAGCCCTGTATTTACTGAGACAGAAATGTTCATTCTTGAAAAATCACTGTGGAATATGACATTTTGAATGAAGTGCTAGCTTCAAAAAAGGGTGGTATCAATTTCCATGTATTAAAAGAAACTGCATACACTACACAGCTGTTGTACCTGATCCTTACAAGCAGTGAAGCTAATTAGCCTTGGCACAGAAACACGTTGACATCGTTACATTGCTCAGGTTGTGTCAGAGTAGCTCAGACATCAACACAACACTGCACAGTTCAACGCCGGTGTACACAACAGGAATCAAATTCTCACATCCCATACTCCACTGCTTAGATAATGCCAACTCTGAAATGAAATAATTAGACACTAATTAAAGAAGCATTTTTTAGCAGAAACAAGTCATTTTAGCAGATTTCAATTGAGAAGGGAGGAAAAGGAAATTATGAGAGCACAAACCTAAGAAACAAAATGTAAAAAAACAGGTACCAAACTCACAATTACAATTTAAGTTTTTGTTCTATAATATAGCTCAAAATAATAATTTAAACCAGAAAATGTAAAATTTCAGATAATAAAGTAAATCCTAGACCTACCTTTGAGGGTGCACAGAATTCCAGATGGCTGAGACAAAAGTGCATTTATAATCTTAAATATAACTTCTAATTAAACATCTTTTTTTATTATTATTTTATTTTATTGTATGGAATCATCAACTCACAGAATAATAAAATGGTTTGAGTTGGAAGAGACCTTAAGGATCACTTAGTTGCAAATCCCCTGCATGGGCAGGGGCAGCTCCCACTAGATCAGGCTGCTCAGAGCCCCATCCAACCTGGCCTTGAACACTTCCAGGGATAGGGCTTTCACAGATCTCTTGAGCAACCTGTGCCAGTGTCTCACCACCCTCACACTAAAGAATTGCCTCCTGATGTCTAGCCTAAATCTCCACTCTTCCAATTGTGGTCCATTATCTCTTTGACTCTCACTACAAGCCCTTGTAAAAAGTCCCTCCCCAGCTTTCCTGTAGTCACTCTTCAGGTACTGGAAGGCCACTCTAAGGTTTCCCCAGAGTTGCCTTTCCTCCAGGCTGAACAACCCCAACTCTCTTAGCCTGCCTTCATAGGAGAAGTGCTGCAGCCTTCTGATCATCTTCATGGCCCTCCTCTGGATTTTCCCCAGGAGCTCCATGTCCTTCTTATTCTGGGGGCTCCAGAAGTGGATGCAGTACTCCAGGTGGGGTCTCATAAGCTGAGAAAAGGGGAAGAATCACCTCCCTTGATCTACTGGCTATGGTTCTTTAAATGCAGACCAGGACACAATTGGCTTTCTGGACTGCAAGTGCTCATTGCCAGCTCATGTTGAGCATCTTGTCCATCATCATACCTTAGTCCTCCTCCAGACTTTTTAAAATTAATTTTCTGATCAGCCTGTATTTGTGCTTGGGATTGCCCCACTCAGGTCCACAAAGTTGCTCTTGGTCTTGCCGAACTTCATGCAGTTTGCACAAGCCCACCTCTTAAGCCTATCTAGGTCCCTCTGGATGGCATCCCCTCCCTCCCATGTGTCAATCCTACCACTCAGTTTGGTGTTGTCAGCAAACATGCTGAGGGTGCACTCAATGCCACTGTCCATGTTGCTGACAAAGATGTTAAATAGCACTGGGCCCTGTACCAACTGTTGAGGAACCCCACTCATCACAGTTCTTCATCTGGACATTGAGCCATTGATCACCACTCTTTGAGTGCAACCATCCAACCAGTTCCTTACCCAATGAGTGGTCCATACTGTTTCAGTTTTGATACCAGGATATTGTGCAGGACAGTGTCAAAAACCTTGCACAGGTCCAGGTAGGTGGTTTGGGTTGCTCTTCCCTTGGCCACTGATGCTATGACCCCATTATAGAAGCCCACCATACTAATCAGGCTGGATTTGCCCTTGGTGAAGCCCTGTTGGTGTTCCTTATGCAATCCCTTGCTTGTCTGTACTCCTGCCAGGATATCTGTCCCTATTTCCACTCTCTGTATACCTTGTTTTGACATTTGACTGTGTCCAGAAGCATTTTGCTCACCCATACAGGCCTCATGGCTCTCCTGCCTACCTTCTTCATTGGGTCACATAGCTCCTGGGCATGGAGGAAGTGATCCTTGAACATGGACCAGCTTTCTTGGGTTTCCCTCCCTTCCAGGGTTTTGACCCATGTGCTGTGGGTCTACCAAGTAGATCCTTGAAGAGACCAAAATATGCTCCCTTGAAATCAAGGGTAGCAAGGTTGCTTTGCTCCTTCGTCACTGCCCTGAGTATCCTGAATTTGACCACTTTGTGGTCACTGCAGTTTAGTCTTCCATTAAGCCTTACATCATCAATCAGCCCGTCTCTGTTGGTGACAACAAGGTCCAGCATAGTATCTTTTCTTTTCAGTTCTTCTACCATTTGGAGGAGGAAGCTGTGATCAATACACTCCAGGAACTTCCTGGACTGCTGGTGCTTTGCTGTATTGTCCCTCCAGCAGATATCGGGGTGCCTGAAATCCCCCATGAGGACCAGGGCCTGTGAGCATGAAGCTTCTCAAATCTGCCTGTAGAGGGCCTCATCCATTTGGTCATCCTTGCCTAGTGGCCTGTAGCAGACTCCCAGTATGATATCTCCTGCACCATGGTATTTTCTTCTAAAATACAATAATTTACTTTTTTACACACATTGTTCATATTTTTTCTGGAATTTGGTCTCATTATGGAACAGGCAATGAGAGAAAATCATACAGAACTATGACAACTTTGTGTAATAATTTATATTTACATCACATATATGTGTAAATTATATATTTGTTTTAACTCAATTTATTTTATATCTACACAGCAACTAAATATTGTTGCAATGATACCATCCCTCATAAATGTACGTATTGTTACTAATATTGTAGCTGGACTATGTAGTCTAGACATTTTCTGTACATGGTCCCTTAAGATCCAAGTGTACACAGGTATGTTAACATTAAGGTTGAAAAATGTGCATTTATTCCTCTCACCCCAAACCGAGTAGTACATTTTTTCCTACTATTCTGTGTGGATTTCAACGGCATGCAGAAAACATTCAAACTGGGAGCAGTTAGTCATTTCCTTTACTTTAAGCAAGTAGGATTTCAGCAAGTCCAACTGGCAGTATGCTGTCTGGATCAAACCCAGAAGATGACTATGCCTAATTTGTCTCCAAAGGTTTGTAAAACAGCTGTCAAGGTAACCTGAAAAGGGAAATGGTAAAGACTTCTTGCTTTTAAAGACTCCTGTGCGTGGGCTGGTACCAACAGCTGCAAATTGCCACAGGAAAGTAATCTGATCCCAAGTTTTGGGCCGATATTGGATCATCAATAAATGATTCTTGGGTGGACAAAAGGCTCGGCAAAGCTCACCTGGCATAAAATAAAAGTGGTAGAAGTGGATTTGATGCTGAATGATTCCTTTCCTACACTGCCTCCCACTTGTAAGCAGGGTTTGTGGTTAATGTTGTGCTGGGTTGTGCTGCATGACTCTCCGTGTAGCCAAGGAAAGGCTTTAATGTTTAATTTTGTGGCTGTATATGCTACTAGATTGACATTGTGGGAACAGCTGCGAAAGTCAACTTCTGATTTCTTCTGTGGTACTGTATTTTGACCCCACAGGTTACATGGAAATAAATCACAGGTTTTCAATGATGCATGCTACAAAAATACCTCCCTGCCTTTTTTTTTAAATCTTCTTCCTTTGGGCGTTATTGTTGTAAGAAATTAGCTCCTGCATTCTTTCTCTGTGATGTGTGGAAGAAACATTATACCTGCCTTTGTGTTACAACCAAAATACATCAGGCCCTTCAGGCAGCAGTCAATTGTTATCAGTTTGTGAAAGCAATCAGTATTCCTGGAGTCACAACATTACAATAATGGGAAGGCTTAAACAATTCAAGTAATTTTAACATAAACCAACTTCCACTTCAGTATCTATCAGGATTTATCAATGGAAAGACGGAGAAAAATCTAAACCAATTAAAATAGGTATTCTTTTATCAGGGAGACTAACTGAAATAGACACCTTGGTTGGGGATTCCAGTACCCAGTTAAACCTCTGCTGTCGCACAGGGGGAAGTCATACTTCTGTCAACACATTTTTTATGTTCTTACTTTTTCATGTAAAAGTCACTGACCAAAGTTATGGCCGCTCTAGGACTGTTTTCGGAAAATTATTCCATGTCAGAGCAAAAAGGGGGAGAAGCTTTTAAGCTCTCTTTGTGTGTGTGTGTGTGTGGCTATTTGAAAGGCTGTTATCAGCATGTCAGGGTGTGTGGCTCTGGCGTCGTCTGGCTGTGAAGCAACACAATGCATCCTATGTAAGGGTTGCAAAGCGATCTCGGGTTAAACCAAAACCCTCATACCTAGCATCAAGGGTGACAGAAGGATTTTTCAACTAATTCACGACTTTCTGCCTGCGATTCAAACTCAGTAACATCAAAGTCCCAACTCAAGTTACTCCACTTCCCTTTTATCCAGTATTTTTAAATTGGAAGGTGCTGAAGAATATTTATAAATTATTTCTTTTGCCCAGGACCATGACAGAAACCAGAAACATGTATTCCTCATTGTTAATAGACATTTGGTGTGCAATTAAGTTACACATCTACTTAAGTGTCAGCAAATGCTCTTTTCTTCTTTTCTGAGTTAAAATAAAAACCAGGTACTCCCTATAAATAAGATGCCTAGATGTGTAATACATTCATAATTACATTTAATTTTGTACTTTGAAGTATATTTTGTGGAAGCAACGTGCAAGGTGCTCTTCCGGATGTCGCCTCTCCTCTGTAGCCTTATGATTTGTCCTGTGATCCAGACGCTGCAAAACGTTTATATTTTTTAAACTGAAAAGATCGTCACACTCCTACAAAAGAGAAGTGGAGAATGTGTCCATCTTTACTTTGAAAAGAAGTTATAATTTCCTCCCTCTACTGTTTGCCCTGATGAAATATCTGTGGGAAAACATACTGCATTTATATATAAATACATTATATGTATATATACATATATAAATACATATATACAAATATATACATGTATATATAGGCTTGAGAGGTGGGCTAATGAAGTTCATGAAGTTCAACAAGGCCAAGTGCAAGGTCCTGCACCTGGGCTGGCATAACCCCAGGAACAAATACAGGCTGGGGGGAGAATGGATTGTGAGCAGTCCTGAGGAAGAGGACTTGGGGGTGGTAGTAAACAAGCAGCTCAACATGAGCTGCTGGTGGGCGCTTGCAGCCCAGAGAGCCAACCATATCCTGGACTGCATCAAACGAAGTGTGGCCAACAAGGCCAGGGAGGTGATTCTGCCCCTCTACTCTGCTCTGGTGAGACCGAATCTGGAATATTGCCTACAGTGCAGGTGCCCTCAGCACAACAAGGATATAAACCTGTTGAAGAGGGTCCAGAGAAGGGCTACCAAGATGATCAAAGGCCTGGAGCACCTCTGCTATGAAGACAAGCTAAGAGAATTGAGGCTGTTCAGCCTAGAGAAGAGAAGGCTCCAGGGAGACCTTGTAGCAGCCTTCTAGTACTTGAAGGGGCTACAGGTAAGCTGGGGAGGGGCTTTTCATCAGAGAAGATAGTGATGGGACAAGGCGTAATGGTTTTAAACAGAGAGAGGGGAGATTTAGAGATTTAGGGAGAAATTCTTCACTATAAAGGTGGTAAGGAACTGGAATGGGTTGCCCAGGGAGGTTGTTGCCCCATCCCTGGAGATTTTTAAGGCCAGTTTGGACAAGGTTTTGTGCAAGTTGGTATAGTGGCACGGTTCTCTGCTCATGGCAGGAGTTTGAAACTACATGATCTTTAAGGTCCCTTCCAACCATAATGATTCTATGATTCTATTATAGATAGATAGATAGATAAGATAGATAGACAGACAGACAGATATAAAATCAGTATATATTAATCTCTCATTAAGGCAAACTCTGGCCAAAGTTGATCTCATAGCAAACTTCCAGGATCTTCAGTGAGACTAGATTTTCTTACTTTTTGGCATCTGGATATTTTAATCTGTAACTGATATGCTGACACCTTGTGAGGACATTGCAGCTATAGCTACACCAGTGAATTGAACTAATCGATAACATAACATCCATGCCATTTAAAACATTAGCGTGATCCCTCACAGAGTTTTAGACCAAAACAGAGTAGAACATACCCAGGCATGGCTCAGGGTAGACAAGACATCGTCTTCTGAAGCCATTTTGGCCATATGAATGCAATCTATGCCATGCAATTTACCCTCTGGGAAAGATAAAAAACAGTCATGACCTATTCTATTTTCCTCTGTATACTTTATAATTTCTCCATAGAGGACCATTTATCTAAATAAAAGCTATGACATATGATTCTGACTTGTAAAGAATTGCTTTTTAAAAGTAAAAAAAAAAAAAAAAACAGTTGAAGAATTAATTTTAAATTCAGTTAAGAGAATTCTCACTGAATTATATTAAGATCTATTGAGCTTTATGATTTTAAAATGTTGAAACACACATCTGCTTTTGACTACAAGCAGTGTACTTCAGTAGAGAAAATATTAAGAACAAATAAAAATATTATTTTAATCTCAGATTATTTACTGGATTTTTCCTTAAATTGTGTCATTTTCCTACAGTAATTTCAATCTAATTTTGCTAAACGTTCAGTGGGCTTATATATCTCAACACAAGTTTTTCTATAAAGGTCTATTCAATCACTTATCATAAGTTTTACAAAGGTCTTAAAAATACCACCTAGATAACATAGTCTTCAGATATGTGAATAAGACAGTTCCCAGGGCAAATACTTGTCCATGTTGGTGACTAAAACTGTGTGGTGTAACTCCAAATTTTAAAGGAACAGTGATATAAACACAAATGCAGTCAGAAAACATCCTGATCTTATGTATTTTTTTAATGTTTAATTTTTAATGCAATATTTTACTGACCTGGAACACAAATAAAAGACTGTGCACTCTTCATATCTTCTTTTCACACCTCATATCCTGTTCTTATGCATCACTTTCCACAGTTTACACTCATTTAGAATTTAGCCCATTATAAATTAAACTGAGAAAATAAATAGAACTGCTCAGTAACAAATGCATGATACATTTAGTGTAACTGTGATAAATCATGGTTCAGACAGTGATAATTTCAAGACATCTGTGGACATTATTGTGAATATCAGACACAACAAAAGAAGTTTTTGTTCTTAAAACTCCTAGTGTAACCTCCAGGCCCTGTGTTTGATAAAAAGAAACAAATTTTGTTACATCCTGATATGAATAAAATATGGTATTTGAACACGTAATTTGAACTGAAGAAAATTCTGCCCTTCTAATTTTTCTGCTATGCATCTTACTCTTGCTTACAGATAACTTTATCTTCAGAAATTAATAGAGACTTACCAGCAAATTATGTAAATAAAACCACAATTAATTTAATGTAGTATAGCTATACATACAGATATATGTACAAATTATATATATATATTTCACTTTTAAATTCCAATGCAGTACGAGTTCTGCTCTTGCATTAGTATGCATTTGGTATATCTCACAGCTACTTTACCCTAAATGTGTGAAGATTATTTTAGGCAAACATGGAGGAAAACAGAAATATTTACAACGCTATATATTTTCTAAACAAAGCATACTCTGATTTAAGGTCCATCAAAAGTTAAACAAATTCAATTAAAAGGTTATTGAAAGTTAACAGAAGACATTTACCAACTGGATTGAACCAATAAAGAAATTTGACCCTCTGTGACACTGCATAAATTTAAGTGTCGGTGCATTTCTCTCCTAATCTAGAGAAAACATAGGAAGGAAAAGATGTACTAAATTTAGTATTTGTAATCAGAACTAAATCAGAAAAATAGATAAAGAACTCTGAATTACTGATCACTGCTCAAGAAAAAGATACTAGAGTTAGTGTGGAGTCTATAAATACATCAGTTGTCATGCTTAAACCAGTGAAATGGGGAAAGAGATGTTAGACATGGTTTGGAAAGAAACTGAAAATAAAACAAAACCATCAACAAACTGTTTCTATCTATGCTATAATTTGCTTCTGTCTTGAGTATTGTCTGTAGTTCTGATCAGCACCTAACAGAGTATCTTAGAACAAGAAAAAAGGTAGAGAGAACATGATTCATGATTCTCATTAAAGATTTACAAGAGTAAATAAGGAATATTTGCTAACAACTTCTGACAACAAAGGACCAAAAAGGAGACCAAATAAAATATTAAAATGATATGTTTACTACACACATAATAATATTCTTTTTCATGCCACATGCAGTTGTGGAATTCACAGACTCTGCAAGACAACAAAGAAGTATAAACGTTTAAATAGTTCATTGGGAATAAATTCTTCACTCTGAGGAAATCTTTATTGCAGATTTCTGCAAGTGACAAAACTCTGCTTACTAATACTCCCTTTCTACTTTTCACCTGCTTAAATTGTTTAAACTTTTACAAGTGGACATATCAGACACAGACAGTAAGACAAATTAATCCCTGGTCTAAATCCAAAGCCTGAATAGTTGTTTTGTTCACATTATCCTCAATAACATAAAAATACACATTAGTTATTTATGAAAAAGCCTGTTTCAGAAAGCAGTAGTGTCTTTCCAGTAGATATACTATATATGATTTTCCTATATGAACTGTCACTTGAATTAAGGTAAAAAAAGCATGTAGCATTTTGGAAGAACAGAAAATACCTCATTAAACTGCACATGGCATGACAAGCCTAAAGAAGTAAATTAATTTTAACATTTGAAGTCTAACAAGTGATGTCTCTATTAAAAAATCAGAAATTCAAATTCAGATAAACTGTATTTACAAGATGCAGACAATGTTTTAGAGCAAGCAGGTCAGGGAGGGTGTGTGGCATTACCAATTATTATTTTTTTTTAATTTTATTTTGATGGTAAAATATAAAATTGCTTAAATAAACATGTACCAAGATTGCATCCAAGAAAACTTAAAACTGCCTGTTTCTTTCAGAATTTTTGTGGAATGAGAGAAATTGCTCATCAAAAGAATAGTTCATGAAATATGAAGTTAAAAGAAAGATGAACAGTAATAATATGCATGTGAATTAATTACAACATAAAAGATTCCCATGAAAACAGAAACAGAAAAAGCAAGGAAACCCCTACTTCCCATTTCATGCAACTTAACCTTGGTCTAGTATTTTTTGAAGATGATGAAGCGGAAATGAAGAGGAAAACTTCAGTTATGTGATGTTTTAATTATGCCTGCGAAGTACTGTGTAAAAGACTGTATGGATATAAGAAGAAATTGTATAATTTGGTTTATTTATTGGTAGTAAAGTGATGATGTTTTCACTAATGCAGAGAAATATCTCAAGGATTCCAGTGGAAACATGTATCAGGGAAATAATAGAATTAGCTGCCCCTAACTAACCATGAGGCATGGATGGAGACTGTGAAAGTGATATCCTTTTGGTCTGCACTGTGAAATCGCAGACCTCAGGTTATATGAATGATATCTATTATTAAGAATGGATCTAATAATATGAAGTAACTAAAGGAGAAGGTTAAAGTCCTGTCAGCATTTGTCTATGCTTTAGAAAAGTTTCTGTTGCCTTTCACCTTAAATAATCCATTATATTAACTTATCCTGCACTTCATTACATATAACCATGTCTGGCATTTCCAAACAGCAGCATATTTCTGTATGCTTCCATCATGAATCTAATTTTCTGCACCATATATAGCTTAACAGTCATTTTAAATCGCACTGGCCAGAAACTTCACAAGCATATTTTAGAGACTAATGTCCTGATCATGGCATGGGATCCTAGGCTCTGCAATAATGTAGACAGTCATAGAATCCTAGAATGGTTTGGGTTGGAAAGGACCTTGGATCACATAGAACAACCCACCTGCATGGGCAGGGGCAGCTCCCACTAGATTAGGCTGCTCAGAGCCCCATCCAACCTGGCCTTGAACACTTCCAGGGATAGGGCTTTCACAGATCTCTTGAGCAACCTGTGCCAGTGTCTCACCACCTTCACACTAAAGAATTGCCTCCTGATGTCTAGCCTAAATCTCCACTCTTCCAGTTTTGGTCCATTATCTCTTTGACTCTCACTACAAGCCCTTGTAAAAAGTCCCTCCCCAGCTTTCCTGTAGTCACTCTTCAGGTACTGGAAGGCCACTCTAAGGTTTCCCCAGAGTCGCCTTTCCTCCAGGCTGAATAACCCCAACTCTCTTAGCCTGCCTTCATAGGAGAAGTGCTGCAGCCTTCTGATCATCTTCATGGCCCTCCTCTGGATTTTCCCCAGGAGCTCCATGTCCTTCTTATTTTGGGGGCTCCAGAAGTGGATGCAGTACTCCAGGTGGGGTCTCATAAACTGAGAAAAGGGGAAGAATCACCTCCCTTGACCTACTGGCTATGCTTCTTTAAATGCAGCCCAGGACACAATTGGCTTTCTGGGCTGGTATGGCCAGTTCATATTGAGTTTCTCATATACCATCACCCTCAAATCCTTCTCCTCTGAGCTGATAACACACATCTGGAAATATGAAGACGTGTCTCCGATGTTCAGTGGGATCATGTCTTCTGTACCTATTTCCACATACAGATGCTTATGTGTGCACTGACTCACACACACCTCCTATGGTTGCTTCTCACTTTGCAACACCAGCTTTTGAATATCACTAAAAAAAGGATCCATATCATGATATTCTTGCATTCTTCAGGAGATGAAGCAGTGGGTGGTGCTTCTCATCTTAAGTCTTGCAGCTTTTTCTTTCTTACCTTGCAAACTATTTATATTTAGCCAAAGAAGAAGAGTTTCCTTGCAGACAAACTGAACCAACAGTAAACAAACCAGCATGGGCTAATCAGTCCCTCTAGTGAAAAAGGTGTCAAAACACTAGTGCCAGTCAGATAATCTGTCCAAAAACATGCGTCATAAACATGTTGATAGCAGCTTAAAAGCTCATAAAGTCATCTTTTAAATGCTGAAACAGTATCAAATGGACTTCATATGGATGCAGCAGTTTGGATAACTGTTGATGGACCAGAAAATGCAAATTACTAGGAAAGTAAAAGTTACTTCTAAAACAAAATACTTGCAAGAGGTCTGGATGCACGGTTACATAAAAAATGGGGTGAAAATCCACACTTTTATCTTGGAATACTTAATTTCAAAACATCTTCAAGTTGGTTTCTGGTTTTGGGGGTTTTGTTTTTGCTTATAGTTGTCATTCCTAAAACCACAATGCTATAATGGTGGATCCAACATTTTGCTTTAGAAAAAATTAGCATTTTAATATAGTTTTAATATATCTCAAAAATATTATAAAAATTATATAACTTCTAAAAGGTATCACCAGAGAAATTGAAACCCACTTGGCATATGTATTTTATGCACACATATTTTACAGAGTTCTAGTGACTGCATAATCATACCCAAGATCAGATGCTCCATCTAGAAATCAATACTTTATCAGTTTTGCCAATGTCTGCTATTCTGTGTGCATACATGCTACTATGGATGTGGTGAGAAAGGTTTATCCTAACGTATACTGAATATTTCTGGAATAATTGCATAAACAATTATATCTGCTCAGCTTTTATTGACAATATGCCCTGCTTTGTCTTGGGTATAAGCACGTAAGACATTCATAACAGCAGCAACCACTGCCTGTAGGAGGACAAGCATTTGGCAAGTCCTTAACTGATCCATAGATTGCTCTGATATGATTTAGTGGTGGGTTGCAGAAGCCAGCCAAGACCTTACAAGTGCAGCCAGCCCTCCTCAGGATGACAAGGGTTCTGAAGACCACAGATAGATTTGCCCCCAGATAGACAGTTAACATTAACAAGGGTTTGCCTGTATTTAATTGTAATTATCAAAGAAGTCATGCATTGCTCTTTAAAGGTCAGGCCTGTTTTTCTCTCTAATTATTGTGCTATTGCTGAATGGCTTTCATCTTTACTGGCAAAAAATAGAAATTAAATAATAATAATAAAAATGTGTATGTAACTGTTAAAGAAAGTTACTCCTTTGCGTCTTTAGGGTTTTCCAGTTTTCCAGCTTTCTTCATTAAGAGGATGTGTTTATCTCTGAAGTACAAACACAGAAAGCTAATAACAATTGTTTGGGTAATGAAAACTACAGATATTACAGTGTCTTCCATTTCTTTCTGCCATCTCTCTTTAGGGAATGTTGTAACTAATTTTGTGGATTCAGTTAGAGCTTCTAAAATGAAGTTAATTTGATGTGTCAAAGTAAAGGTCTCAAAATATTTGATGGTAAAAGTCTCTCTCTTGCTGGAACTGAGATAACTAAGTTACCATATTTAGTATTTAATAAAAGAAGAAAAAAACTTTTAAAATTTTAATATTGACTTTACTCTTTTTTTGCACTTTAGTGTTCTCTGTTGTTGGTTTTCAACACATATGTATGAGAGACACATTTCAATTTTAGATTTAAAAATGTAATTGCTTTTTTAATTAGTTTTTTAAAAGCAGTTAAATATGTAAGGCTTTATAGTTATTTATTTTCAATGTTGCTAGTTCTTATTAAGGGTAAGATTACTATTTTCAATTCAATTAATCTAGATCTGAAATTCCAGTTTAAATACCATAGAGAATTTTATTATACTTTTGTTTATTTATTTCTTTCTGAGGATGAGTGAATAGCTGTTCTTTTTACCAAGACAGACTAGGTAACTATGCCACTCAATTCTCCTATCTAGGATGATGGCAGTTGTCTCAGTTTAACTCAGGATCAGCAATTAAACAAATTACAATAATGCTCTTTATGCCCTCCCTCTCCCACCCAGATAGGGAATGGAGAGAGAGAATAAGAAAAGTCTTCCAGATTGAAAATTAAACTAAATAGCTTCAGTGAAATACTAGATAGAACAAAATATGTACAAATATGTGCAGGAATGTGCAAAACCCCTATCATCTCCTCCCACACCCAGCAACTCTCAGTGTATTCCCCTGATCTGTAAGTCAGTCCCAAAAAACTTGTGGACTGATTCTGGAGTTGGCAGCAGAGCAAAGAGAAGCTGAGGGTAGAGATACAAGGGGACACGAGCACTTGTGCCTAGGGATTAAAGGAGATGGATAGATGGAGTCCTCCCTGGTCACTGCCCAGGGAAGGAAAAAAGGAGGAGGAGGAGAGCTTATTTTCTGTGATCCCTGAATTTATACTGAGTGTGACATGGAATTCCATGAGAATTCCATGAGAATGGAATAAACTCTTTGGTCAATTTTGCCATCCATCTTGTCCGCTCCCCCATATGGGAGGGTTGTAGATATGACTCTTCTGCTCTTTTAGTGTCCGAAGCAGCAGATTCAGCAAGCAAAGCAGTGGCCTTGGTCTCTCTCAGCAGTAACTACAAACATTCAGGCATTATCAGTCCACTGGCTGGTAAACTTGCTGTTAGTTTCTGCAAGTATGCTGCTTAGGAAAGAACTGACTGAAGAAAAAAAACATCAGTAAACAGAAAATTTGCTTCATCCTGGCTCAAACCAGGACACTCTTTTGTTCCTGGGTTTGCCTGTTCTTCACGTATTTATTTGATATTTCAGATGTCTGTTACATATTTTACTGTCCAAGCAGTCTTGTCCCCCATTCCTCACATTTTTCTGCCTGTGGTTATATGGCCCTGACAGCCAAGGTGACATCTGTACCAAAAAAATCTGAGGCAGTAAGACAAAGTCTCTAGCACTGGCCCTGACATGCTACTGTCCATACTGCTTACAGAGCAGCATACAGCTAGGCAAGGTTTTTATCCTTTGGAAAACAAAACTCAGGCACAGAATGAGTTACAGTATGAGTCAGAGACCCTTGGCTCTGTGTGTCAGACATATCTTAAGGAAAATAGGAGTTAAACCACATGTGTTGTTCCACTAGCTCTCAGGCCAAGCAGCAGGAAAATGCATTGCAGAATCAGCATTACTCAGGTTGGTAAGGACTTTAGGAGGTCACCAACTCCAAGCCTTCTGTCAGTACTTAATCCCAGCCAAACTATTAGGCAGCAATACATAAGCACTACTGTTAGACACATTCTACCATATATGTACCACTGAGTTAAATGCACAAATATAGACCATAAAATTAAAACAAGTGTTTGCTAAAACCAACAACAACATGTGGTTAGTTTTACCTTCACTCCTGGTGAAAGATGTTCAAAATGAGGATTAGTTTATAATTGTGCAAATCAGCACAAATAGGTACTTCTGTATGGAAATTCCCAGAGCATGAATAACATGAAAGTGGAGTTTTCCTCTCTTTTAGGTCTGGTGTTTTCACAGATTTAAATAGAGACAGCAAAGGAAACAGGAAAAATAAATAAATAAATGTTAAATTAATAGTGATAAAAATAAAATTACAATCATGTTTTTGAATTAGCAAGATATTTGCTAAGTGCTACAAACCACTCTATTTTAAAAGACAATGCCCACTTTTATATCATAACTTACAAGCTCTCCAAGAAAAACAAACCTCCTCTTTTATTTCTGAAATGTTTGTAAGTTTTCTAATAATGTTTATTTAAAATTAATAACAATTTATTAAAATCAGTATTGTCAGCATGCTGATAATTCTTCTTGGATTATTATTATCACAACAGTTCACTTATTGAGATGATGGAAGACAATGTGGTATATGCAACATAAATAACAAACAACTTCCTATTTATCTTAGTTTACCTATTATATCTGCATTTCTGTATGAAAATACTATAAATGGCAAATAGATGGCTAAGTAACTATAAAGTTACCAAAAGAAGATTGAAAATCATAAAAGACTCAAAGCAGCTGTGAGTTAAAAATGTCTACAGGAAAAGCAAAAAGTTATAATCAATTATATAGCACATTTCCAGGTCCTGACCATACTCCCCATAAATACATTTAATGTAAAAATAAAATAGTAGAATAAAATTAAATATTCTGCAAATATTTTTTTCCCCATGAATACCTTTACAGATTAAGGTAGCCCTGATGAAATCTTTGAGAACGTTCTGTGTAAACATACTTGTGTTCAGAAGCACCAGGCAGACTGAATTGTAACAGTAATATAAACTATTGAGGAACCCTGTGTTACCTTGGTGTGAAACCTGTTGTATATGACAGGAGAATCATTTCCTTACTGTTTATCTCTTATGGTAAGCAGCACTTCATTCTTTTAAGTCAAAACTGTAGCAATGTAACACAGAGTGCATAACTTCATCATTTCTCATTTTGTGAAAACAGTAACAGTACACACACATCAAAACCTAATATAAACTATTAACACAATACTCAAACAAACTGAAGTGATAAGTACAAATAAAAGTATCTGTGTTGGTTGAGTCCTGGAGTGATGGCTGATTTATCTCACAGAGCACTTAGAAATCAGTGTTTAATTCTTTGTTTCTCAGCTCTAGATCACAGGTCATGTACTTAACTACACAAATCTATTTAAATAAACAATGTTCTTACGTGTCATTATTCACTCTGCATGGCCATAGTCCAACTCAGAGGGAGAGGGGGAAGGACATGGTAAAGGAAGAGCAATACAATGATCTTTGTCAGAAGAAATAAAGGAGATAGATCTACAAATGATATACCTGAATACATTTCATTGCTGCAATACTTTAATCCATTAATACTTAACCCATGTTGCTGATGGCTTTGGAACAAAGGAGTATGATGAAATTTACAAGGTATCACTGGAGCAAATTGTCATAATATCTACATTTCCATAAACATTGGGCCAAGTATTCAGATATGCAAACCGATGCATTTCCAGTAAGTGACTCAAGTCAGGAAAGGGAATGTCACACCAACCAAGACTTTTTCACCCAAATAAATCAATACTGTTTAACATAACCATGCAACCCATGAAAGAACAGGATGCTAATTCCATTTGCCTTTTAGTTACAATTAATTCATATCCAAAAACTTGACATAGTAATTTAGATATGCTTATTGCATCTTCTTCACATTTTCTCCTCATAATTAAGCCTGACATAAAACCCATACTTTAGCCCACTGGGATTGATCTAAGGCATAATAACTATTAGATCACAGTCAGCCTTCCTTTAAACAGATGTATGGTCAGATGCTCCCACTAACTCTAGCTACTCTTCATTGCCCTCTGATGACTGGTAGCTTGGAGTGCCCCCACAGCTAAACCGATTAAAATGCCCTTTCAGACTAGTGTTCATGATCAGATTAATAGCCCTTAGATTTAGTGAAGGACTTATGTAATTCTGGGTATTTTTTATTTTTCCAGTTGCCCTTTCTGATAGCTGGGACAACTGGGATAGAAAGTATTTTCTTTCTTTGCAGCCAGATTGAAAAGGGAAGAGTAGATTGCTAGTCTTTTTCCATCGGTTCTATCTTTTTCCATTGGTTCTAAGATTCAGGTATACAACTGTGCATGTTAGCTTCAAGTTTGTTGGTAACCTTCCACATAGAAGGTATAATTGTTCAGTGTTAAGAGAATATGGCAATGTGTTAAATGGTAAGAATCTTTCATAGGATATGCTTCTCTAATAACAGAAAATAAAATACAAACTATTTTTTTTTAATATAATCAGATTGTTCGGGGCCTTATTGTGTTTCCTAATAAGAAATATGTAGTTTATATATCATAGTAATATAGATATAGGTAATTTTTATTTTTTTTCTTTCTTGCAGATTCAGGATACATTTCACTAGATATCATTTTGTCATGACTTTCAGGTATGCAGTTAACATATAAGAATAACCACCTGAATGTCAAGAATTTTTCCTCCCAGATATATGCAATAAAATTGCTGATTATGGTCTTTTATGACTGGATTAATTTCCCTATTATTAGCTGGCCAAAAACGTGCAATTATCCTTAGTCAGGTCTGGAATTCCTTCTACTTTCATCTCACCTACCTGTACTGTATTACTATACAACTAATGATGATAGACATAGACTTCTGCATTTATAAAGATCTGAAGTTCTCAAAATTGCTTGCCTCACATGTGAGATCATCAGCCTCATATTAATGTTCTCCGATATTACTGAGTATTTACTAAGCATATAGGTATAACTTTAGCTAATGTATAACACAAGCTCATGACTTCTTAAAGGTCCTAGCTTTCAAGTTACTAAGTAGCCTCGAATGATGTAGAGAGGCTCTTCTGCCAGGCTCTGGGAATACATTGCACATGTACAGAGAAGGAAGATGACAGGAGACACATATTTCCTTCAAGCTCTAGGCTATCAATTTTCTTCCATTGCATCAGACATTATTTTATTTTACACCAAGCGAAGCAGTGGAAAGAGAACAGCCTTGAACATGTATAGTTTTCTATAGCTGAGGCTGAAACATGACAAGATATGGGCAATCTGACACTTCCACTTGAATAACAAATAACGCTTTTCAGCAATTGCTGAGTATCAGATGGTGGACTGAAAAATTAATTATCATTTCATTATTTATCAAGGACATGAATATAGCTTCTTTTCTAGTAAAGAATCTCAACATACTGATTTATACAAAATATTGCCTTTCTGTCCTGTGTGATGAGACAACAGTCTGTCTCCATGAGCTATCTGGTAACTAACTAATGATGTGATTGAAAGTTCACAAAAACAACAACAAAAAAAAATCTCAAAAGTAGTGATATAATATATATTTATACAAATGCTTCTATCTGGAGTCTGTCATGCATTGCATTACACCAGTGAGATGACTCAGAAGTTGAAAAAAAAAAAAAAAAAAAGTCACTGAAGAAAATAAATATATGCCTGAATATCAAAGTAAATATCTGGTTGTGTTAAAAGTAGTTAGGTAAACAGTAACAACCAGATAAAATTTGTGTTACTGTAACATCTAATGCAAATGACACAAATGTAATAACTGTATAGAATTCCATTAACAGTGAGCAAGAGTGTGTTACTTTTAGCAGAACATCTGTGAGCTTTAGCAAGAATACTTTCATAATGGTTTCTGGGAAATCTGTCTTAAGTGTTAATAAGATAACAAGTTTAATTGATAAAATCAGCCTTGAGGGGAGAGCTTTAAAAAAAAAAAAAAAAAAAAAGGATCAGCATAAACAGTGTTTAATTTATCCTTAACTCTTAAAATGAAAATTTTTATATATACTTATTTTTAAGTCTAATTTTTCAAAGAAAGCATAGTGGAAGTTTGCTTTTTAGTTAATCACAAAGATCAATGAAACTAGTCCTTCGATTATCTGAACTGAAAAACCTAGTACATTTGCAATTGATAAATCCAATTTAAGGGATTAAACATAACCTCTCTTTCTCCATTACTGTGGAATTCTGAGCTGCAAATGGAACATATAATACACTAAAAATACTTGTAGTTCTGCTTCTTTTAAATCCATATTGCAGTTCAGGACTATCCAAAGCTTATGCTTAGTAAAAATAAAGGAACAACAAGATGAAAGGGACTCTAAACCATATGACTTTCATGATCCTGAAACCATTATATGACATATATGACAACAAAACATAAGTATTTGTTCAAGTAAACAGCAGAAAGTTTTGTGGAGTGGTCCTTCTTTTATTAATTCTATACTCCTGAAATTCCTGTTTTGACAACAGTTTATTTGTGTTGTGCTGGCTCCTGTTTAAGGTTATTTATCCAGTGCTGATCCTAAAATAAACCTAAAACAAGTATAGGAAGTTATGTCTGTGATATTGCACCTCTAAACATTTCCAGATTCACAGGTGTGTGCATGGTTGTGCTCTGACTTCAACTAACTCCCAGGAGAATGCAAATCCTTCCTGGTTGCTTCTCCTCAACAAAGTTACTCTAGCTTTCATTACAAAGAAACCTCATGGGTAAATTTAGACCACGGTGTGCTCCACTGGGGTACAAGTGCAGATAATAGAGATGCTGAGACTTTGGGACAGGCCACAGCACATCTCAGTGAAATCTCCACTGGTCTGAGTAAAGACAAGACAATTAATCTAAATTTCAAATAGATTCAGGTGAGATGACTCACCCAGCTTTGTACAATGAACACTGCCTTTGAAGTGTTTCCTTTAGCAAGAATGGGCAGGAGGAGACAGAATGCCATTTAATGCCCTCCTACCCCTACAATGTTTCTTATAGTGACCTGATAGTATATGTTGTCAACATCAAATGTTCTTCTGGGAATTTGTGTTGTTGCTTCCTGTGCTGGGGGAATCAGTGTAATCCCTAGCACTGAGAAACCTTGCTCCTTGCTGTATCAGTCATGGAGTCACAGAATCACATAATAGTCATGGTTGGGAAGGGCCTCTGAGATCACAGAGTCCAGTAAAAACCAAAATAAATCAAACCAACAACAACAAACCCCACCAAAAAAACCACAAAAAAAACCCAAAAAACCCCACACAAAATTCTGTCTATACATTTCTTGAATACATCCCAGGATGGTGACTCAACCACCTCCCGGACAGCCTGTTCCAGTGCCTGGTAACTCTTTCAGTAAAGAAATTCTTCCTAATATCCAATCTAAATCTCCCCTGTTACAACATCAGACCATTTCCTCTGGTCCTGTCATTATTTAGTTTGGAGAAGAGGCCAACTCCCACTTCCCTACAACCTCCTTTCAGGTAGTTGTAGAAGGCAAGGAGGTCTCCCATCAGCCTCCTCTTCTCCAAACTAAATATCCCTAGTTCCCTGAGCCGCTCCTTGTATGACTTGATCTCTAGGTCCTTCACCACCTTGGTGGCTCAAGATGACTCTAGTCCCCACCATGGAATATCATGTGATCATGTAAAGTAGTGGCAGTTACATAGATCTAAAAAAAAAAATAATTCATCCCTTTATACCATGTTAATTAACCTCACTTGTTCTGAAAAAACTCAGTAGTATTGTTACAGTTTTAGAAATAGTAAAATTCAGTAAGTGTTAATACAGTCAGAACAATTTGTTAGCATTATGTTTGAGAGCATTGGTAGGTTCATTTCATATACATTACGTAGAGAAATAAAGTTCTAGGATTAATTTTATAACCAACCACAAAAAAATGACAAATGAAAAATGCACTTCAGATCACTAAGCAGTTCCTCTTGATCTCTATAGCAGCCTTTAATTTTCAGTGGCTCCCAGTACACATGCTGATGCTTTAAGTACTTTTGCTGTTCTTTTATCAACAGATAGCATTTTACAATATATTACCAGTGCTTTATGATATGTATATTTATTTTCTCTGCTGTCCATACATTTGAAGTTAGCAGGCTTAATAATTGCTATATTTTGGGTTTTTTTCTTTTAACATTTGGACCCATGAGTTAGCCTGTTTCATTGTCTTTAGGGGAAATAAATTGTAGCATGTGATAGTCAAAGGCCATTCCAACAAAATTTACTAATTCTTAAATAGGAAAGTAGTTCCACAGTGAAATGTGGGTTTCACTGCAGTACAATCTGCCTTGGAACCAAGAAGCTTCAGGAAAATACAGATCTAATATACAGAGAATTAATATTAGTTCAGCAGCCATTTTGACTGTACATAAATAAATGAGCACTTTTCCCCTTAGATGAGAAAACTATTCATAAGAAAGTTTCACTGGATTAATTTTCCATTAATTCTGTGCTAATATTCTTAACATAGCTTGAGCGCTATAGCTGACTCTTCTGACCTAGTTCAAAGTGAATGCTCTAAAAACAGATGGAATGTCTGTTAAAAAAAAAAAAATTGTCATGGTTATTTAAAACTTTAAAATTGGAAAAAAATACTAAAAATTGCTATAGCTACCAAATTAAAATTATTTGTAGACTCTTACTCAATCACAACTGCCTTTCAGATACAGTTGCAGGTATTATTTTAAATGGAGTTCATATGGCAACATGGCATGGTAAGAAATTATTAGATAAAATAGCTTGAAGTAACATGCCTTAGTGTGTTCTTCCTTGTTTATGTTCTTATGTGCTCTGAACGTAAGACCGGACACAGGTTAGTTTATTTATTGTCCCATTCAAGGAAAATAAAGTTACTCAGAATTTGGAAGAATGGAGCTTTTAGTCCTACTACCATGTAAAAGTATAGAATTATTCTTAATTATAATGAAATTAAAACAACTTTAATATGAGTATTATAAATACTTAAGTTACTACAACAGTAGCAGAAGTTGTTTTGATAGAGTGTACAAATGAAATGTGACAAACCTGTTAGGAACGGTGTTTCTTTTGTTCGTTTTTTTTGTTTGTTTGTTTTGTGTGTGTGTGCTTGTTGTTTTTTTTCCCCCACAGAATAGTTCAATATCTAACATTAGCATGCAGTTGTGGAATATGTGAGGGCATTGACAGCAACTTTGACTCCAAACTTATAATTCTATTACATTATCTCATATGAGCACATACCTACATTTTTACTGTTCTTATGATGAAGGTCTATTTTGTACTTATTTCCAAGTAGCCATAGCAGACCAAAATTTGCTGTAAAACTTCACACAATAAAACACCAGTAGCATTAAAGACAGAAAAAAAGAAAGAAAAATCAATCACAAAGCTCAATGAGATAAAGAGAATGACAAGTATTATAATCAGGAATGGAATGATAAATCAAGCAGAATCTATAACGTAAAAAATGCAATGATTTTATGACCTTGACATTTTTCTTTGGATAGTTCACAAAAAGATACTTAATGTAAAAAGGTGCAATGTAAGCACTTCTTACAAATGGGTAGCTAAACAGTTTCTAGTACCTGCTGGTGAGCAGAAAAAAAAAATAACTCTCATATTTTAACACTCAATAAGGAATAAAAATAATGGATTTACTCATATTGTAGAGTGTTACATTTTGAATGCACTGTAGTGTTAGAAATCAGAGACTATGCTCAAATGAAGTATTTTTACCACCATGTGCATTTAGTTACTGTATGGTACAATGATATTTGGCACAGACATCTGCATGCACATGCACAAATACAAAAGAAAAAGATTAATGTCACTATATATTATGTATAGTTAATTACTTTGAGTTCAACCTTCCTAATTTTAAATGGGTTTACTGAAATGCTGAAGTTCTGTTATTATTTCCTTACATTTCTTTTCTGTTCAGTGGACAGAGATTGATTACCTTCACAAGCACTGGCATGCAATACTCTACACTCTTAAACAGTTGGCATGGTTCCTGACCTAGTCTGACTTAGCCATGCAGTGTGCTCAGAAACAATATCCAGGCATGCTTTAAGATCAGGCAATTCCAAATGAAAAGTGTGAATACTACTACCTGTGTTTGTGGGTAAGAGAATTTACCTATTTAAGCATAGGTTGTACCACCACAGCTGGCCGTTTTTGGGCCACAGAGTAGTCACTGTCCATTTTTCATTATTGGAGAGATTCAGTTACAGTGGGAAACATTGATTCAATTTTATGACTTTTGATATCACACTTAGTTACTTCACATTAATGCATTTCACTTGCAACATTATCAAACTAATATGTAATTTTAATAGAAATCCTATAATACAATCTCTGCTGTAACCTGTTGTGGTTTAAGGTCAAAAAGAGCTTTATAATTCGATTTGCTGATACTGTATGAGTTCTAGCAGTTTAATAGTACTCCACTATCTCGTCTTGATTATTTTACTTACCATCCTTCAGGAATGAGATCACATGTAGACATAGTATGTAGCATTCCCTGTTTCTATTGTGGCTTGCAATCACCAGTACTATACAATGAATGGATATATATTACTTGTGAGATATTGACTTCTAAAGTATTTATTCTGCTGTTTTCTTAACACTTCAATTCTAATTTATGTAGGGATATGAAATATTTACAGTGATTTCTCTGCAAAATCAGAACTTACGAGATTTGATTATATGGTACATTGAGGAATGCAGGTGAAAGAAATTATCTAGTTTTATTACTTTCAGGGTTTGATAACTAAACACAAAAAGGACAAGGAAAAAAAACAGGCAACATTAAAATGTTGAGGGCCTCCAAGGGAAACATATACAGACCAGAAGTATATTTGTCTGTTTTGAATGATATTGACAGTAGGTCAACTTGGGTGAACTCATACATTTTTACAAGGTTGACATTCAATTGAGTTTAGCTTATGCAAAAATTATTTTGGTGCTACATTTGCTGATACTATCACATTCCTTTCCTTCTTTCACTATTACTTAGCTTTAAGAATGGCTAAATCTGTCCAAGGGCATATTTTAATTCATGGTCATTGCCAGAGAACCTGCGAAGAACAAAGGCACTGAAAAAGCTCACAGAATTGATGAAGTAAAGAAACTATTTAAAAGCTGATAAAAGCAGAGAACCAGTGTATGCCAGACATATAAATCACCAGTTTGTAACCATAAAAGTCATCATGCTTTGGTCTAATGAGAAAAAGTATTTCGTGGAAGCAGCAAAGGAAGTTACATAAAATGTGTTTGGGAGAATTATGAAGCCCCATGGGTAGTAGTGCAGCAAGCATCTGTGACACACCCCAATCTGCAGCTAAGGGAGCTTACAACAGAACATAAAATAAATTACATTACTTTCTTTACAGAGGACAGCAAACAGGGTAAAATGCAGCAAAAGTTGTAGTGCACAGCTTAGTGAATAGGTGGTGACTGAATTCCAGCCTCTGAAGATAATTAACTCCACCAAAACTACCTTTATAACTTTCCAATGCTAGGTCCAAATATATCCATAACAATTTGTTTCCATTACTTTTACCGTATTCAATACCCTGCAGTTGCAATATAACTTCTGTCTTAATCTATTGTGTAATTTCAATGTGGCTGTACTTTAGAAATAGATTATTTAAAATACATATAGTGAGAGCTAACAAATTGCAGTCCACCCTAAATATTCCATTTTAGGTACTTTCAAAACATGCTGAAGCAGAAGCATGAAATTAAAGTCCTGAATTAGAGGTATTCTACATCTTCTTAAAAAAAAAAAAAAATAATAAAAAAAAATCCTATAAATGTGTCATTTTAAAATTACCATTTTATGTCATACATAGACTCAAAGCTTTCCAATGAACAAAAAAGATTATTTCATTATTCTCAGTACAATATTCAAACCTACAGAAAGATAACAAAGACAACAAAGTACATTATTCCATGAGATTTCAACTACAGTTTCTCCTCTGCTTTTAAAATACTATGTATTGTGGTTTTCAGCCCAATCCTTGTTTCTAATGCACCTGGGAAACTTTTAACTTATTTATAATCAGGAAACTGATTCAAAGGCATGAAACGTCCACACCCTACTTTTATTACTAATAAAAATAGGGAGATTACACTTCTTTGACCAGACAGGAAGCTTTTTCTTGTCTGAATATATAAAACATTTTTTCAGGCATTTATTCAAGTGTAGATTTTTTGTTTGGTTGGTTTTGTTGTTGTTGTTTTTGTTGTAGTTATGGCCAGGCACCTTTTAACTTAATTTCTCTTTTAAAAAAATAATTAAAAATAATTAAAAAGGAGGCCTGAAACGGCTAATGATTTGACTTTACTTAATACAAAGAGAAAGCTGAAGTTCTTCATCTATGACTAAAAGAAGTACTAAAAGCTTAAGTCAGTCACATCTATTTTTGTCTTGATAAAATTAAAATATAACATTCAGTAAATTTTAAAATTTGCTTTCTAACCTTAATCTGTGCAGAATGTGATTTTTTTTATCAGAACTGGAAAGCTTTGCAGGGCATTAGAGGGAATGAAATGAAGATTCAGAGCCTATCTCAGCAAGAACAGAATGAAAAAGTGCATGTCCTAGTCGTATTTGTTGATTGGCTTCAAAAAACAATTAATATTTACTAAAAAAAAAATATTAAAATATGCAGATCTAACTGTAGAGTATCAAATTTATGTTACTGCATGCAATAAATTACTTCAGAACAGAAATGCATATATTCATAGCTATGTTTAATTCAGAAGTCCTAATAAATTAATCTAACACAAATTAGGTGTTAGCCTTTCCATATTTAAATATAGAGCAATGTCAATAATTATTCTAAATACCATCATTTATGCATGATCCCTCCTTTACCTTTAATTTTTAACCTTACTTGTTCTTCAGTCATTGCCAAATGGAAAGAAAATTACTAATTCAGAAAGGCTGAACTTCATCTTAAGGTGGAGGCTAATGCCTTATTTATATACCACTTAAACCTTATTTTGAAGGTTTAAGTAGGATTCAAGAGATGAAGTGGTCTGTGCCATATCTCTGCAGAGAAATTAATTTCCCCTTAGCAAAAGCTCAGTTGTTGCAAAAGATCTTGAGTACTCTCTGAACTGAGAAAAAAAATCCATTCAGAGCTCATGTACAGAGCCACGTTAACGGATTTACTTCTGAAGTAAAAGACACATTTCTTCTATTATTGACAGATTTTAGCAGAAGTAGTTATGCTTACCACTCCATGTTGTTTTTTTTTCATTTTATTTTTTTTAAAGTAAGGCCATGGAATTAATCAGTCCCATCTGCATGCACAAAAGACATGACACACGGAACAAAAAACGTCTGAAACAAAACTATGCTTCCTTTCACAAGCAATAGGGGAAATTAATGTCATCACTAAGATGAAGACATAAAGAGGTTCAAAATTAAAAATCCTTTGAAAGCTTCCAACAAGATTCCTATAATCAGCTGGCAGATAAGTAATGATCAAAGCCCTTTAAAATAATATTGCTCACCCCATTAGAACTGCTTAAATGTACCCTACCATTCAGCAGAAATTATACAAGATTACTGCAGAAACTATGCCATTGTTTCAGTAAGAAGCCCAGATGTTTTAAGGGTAGACTTCACAACTCACATAAGGTTAAAAGCCAAGACTAAAAGAGAAACCAAAAAACCAAAAACACAACATAGCCCCCAAAGCAGCTGCAGTTACAATCCTTAATTATTGCTAATGTAGCACTTCATAGGTGCTCAACTGCTCTGACAAATTGCCTTGTATTCAACTTGAGTCATGGAAAGGGAAAGAAAGTGAATGCCTTTCCCAACAGAGAGAAATCAGGATTTTAGTTGTAGAGTTTTGGTTGGATTTTGTTTGTTTGGTTGGTTTTTTGTTCGTTTTTTGGGGTGTCTGTTTTTTTGTTTGCTTGTTTGTTTGTTGTGGGTTTTTTGTTATTTTTTAAATAAACCTATCATTTGTGTTGTTGTTGTTTTTCCTGAAGAATCTATCTTCTGTTTAATGTGATGTTTGTTACACTGCTGTAGGTGGAAAGAAAAAAAGCACAGTTCTGCATACCTCATTAACAATATTGCTTTATGAAATAACCCCAGGGATGTTACACACAGCAGTGTTGAGTTAGGATCAAAGAACATTTCTAAGCAGAAGTCCTGAATAATGTATGCTCGACAGTTCTACTAAGCATCTGAGATTTATTATCTCATGCATTGTGTGCTTTTAATAGCAATATTGTTATTGCATTTGTCGATAACAATTTGAAATGGTCACCTTGTCCCCTCCTTTAAACATTTAGAGGTAGCTCATACAGCATTGTTCATTAGTGTTACTTGTAGAGGGAGGAAGTTCACAATGTTTCAGAAATTGCTTGGAGCAAGATGTTTCAATGGCAATGTCAACTTTTATTAAATACAGTGTGGAAACTCAATTTGATTGTCACATGTATTTACTTAGATTTAAAGACACACAAGTATAAGAACACCTATTCTTTGTTTCACGTACGCTTGTCAGTATAACTGCAGTGCAGAAGTCTGTATGAATTCAGAACAGCAGCATGCTCCCCTCAAATATTCATATTCAAACATGACAAACAGTATTCAAATCAAATCAATGGATTTCCATTTTACTGATCTCTCAAATATATTGTACCCTAACACCACCCCTTTTATTAGTTGTTCTGAAAAGTTCTTTAGCAGTTCTGAAACAACAATTCTTGTTACCACGCTTACGATTAAATTGTCTTGATACCCAGGAAAATGAAGTCACCTCCACAAAACTGCTTTGTAGCACAGAGTTCCATGAAATCTTTCAAACGAGATTAATCTATGCCAGCAAACATCCAATCAAAAATAACAGGCAACTACTGCAAGTCATGGCAGAGCAACTGATGTCATGTACCTGGATTTGGGCAAGGTGTTTGACATTGTCCCACATGACATCCTGGTCTCCAGACTGACAAGGCATGGAGTTGAGAGATGGACCACTGGGTGGGTAAGAGATTGGCTGGATGGCTGTACCCAGAGAGTTGTGGTCAATGGCTCAATGTCCAAATGGAGGCAGATGACGAGTGGTGTCCCTCAGGGGTCAGTATTGGGACCAGTGCTGTTTAACATCTTTGTTGGAGATTTGAGTGTATCCTCAGCAAGGTTGCTGATATCAAGCTCTGTGGAGTAGCTGACACCCTAGAGGGAAAGGATGCCATCCAGAGGGACCTTGACAGGCTAGAGAGGTGAGCCAATGCCAATCTCATTAAGTTCAACATGGCCAAGTGCAAGGTCCTGCACCTGGGCTGGCACAACACCAGGCATAAATACATGCTGGGGGGAGAAAGGTGAGAGTGCAGTTCTGAGAAGGACTTGGATTTAGTAGTAGATGAGAAGCTCAACATGAGCCATCAGGGTGCACTGGAGCCCAGAGGGGCATCTGCATCCTGGACTGCATCAAACGAAGTGTGGCCAGCAGGGCCAGGGAGGTGATTCTGCCCCTCTACTCTGCTCTGGTGAGACCGAACCTGGAATACTATGTACAGTGCAGGTGCCCTCAGCACAACAAGGATATAGACCTGTTGGAGAGGGTCCAGAGAAGGACCATCAAGATGATCAAAGGCCTGGAGCACCTCTGCTTTGAAGACAGGTTAAGAGAATTGGGGTTGTTCAGCCTACAGAAGAGAAGGCTCTGGGGACACCTTATAGTAGCCTGCCAGTACTTGAAGGGGGCCTACAGGAAAGCCGGGGAGGGGCTTTTAATCAGAAAAGATAGTGATGGGACAAGGGGCAACGGTTTTAAACAGAGGGAGGGGAGACTTAGAGATTTAGGGATAAATTCTTCACTATAAGGGTGGTGAGGAACCGGAATGGGTTGCTCAGGGAGGTTGTTGTTGCCCCATCCCTAGAGATTTTCAAGGCCAGTTTGGACACGGTTTTGTGCCAGTTGGTCTAGTGGTTGGGTTCCCTGCTCATGGCAGGGGGGATGGAACTAGATTATCTTTAAGGTCCCTTTCAACTTTAATGATTTTATTATTCTATAAACATGACTTAATAATGTTATTAATAATGAAACTTTTTATCTTAATCAAGAACATTACTGTAGATTTTTCAAATTTACTCCAAGCTTGTAAAATACTGGTAATTGAAAACATTTTGTACTATCTAATCCCAAATAGAAAAATGTCAAGGTACCAACAACAAGGATTGTATTTCATGTGAGAGTGTGCTTGCAGGGTCTCCTTGGAAATTAATTCTTGGTGAGTAAAAGCAGTCCTATTAATGGTTTTTTTTTTTAATTATCTGGAACAAATATGGGAGTAATACTAGAACTACTTTGGAAATGCCAATGATGTATCTAATTGTATTATAAAAAACAAAAGAAAAACTGAAAAAAACCCTAGTAAATATTTGTTTCAAAGAGAATATAATCAACCAAGTGCAGTCCCTGCCAAATCAGGGCAAAACATCAGAGGGAGAAGGAAATCAGATTACCTCATTGCAGGTTCTAGCACAATCTTTACCAGAAGTGGGTGACTAGATATTAGCCACTCTATCATGTTCACAGAATGTTAGGGTTTGGAAGGAACCTCTGGAGTTCATCTAAGACTGGAACGTCTGCCTTACCAGGAAAGGCTAAGAGACCTGAGGCTTTTCAGTCTAGAGAAGAGAAGACTGAGGGGGGATTTAATTAATGTCTATAAATAAATGAGGTTTGGGCATCAAGAAGGCAGGAACAACCTCTTTTCACTTGTGCCCTGTAACAGAACAAGGGGCAATGGCTTCAAGCTCAAGCATAGAAAGTTCCACCACATAAGGAAGAACTTCTTTACTGTGAGGGTTACAGAGCACTGGAACAGGTTCCCCAGATAGGCTGTGAAGTCTCCTTCTCTGGAGTCTTTCAAGACCTGTCTGCATGCTTTTCTGAATAATCTGCCCTCGTTTTTGATCCTGCTCTGGCAGGTGGCTTGAATTCAATGATCTTTGGAGGTCCCTTCCAACTCCACACCCCCCCTCCCTGGCTAAAGCAGGATTGCCTAGAGCACAGGATTACATGCAGGTGGGTTTTGAATATCTCCAGGGAAGGAGACTCCAAAATTTCTCTGGGCAGCCTATTCTAGTGATTTGTGACCCTCACAGTTTTCCTCATGTTCAGATGGAAGTCCCTGTGTTCCAGTTGGTGCCTGTTGTTCCTTGCCTCTTGTACCCTTGCTGGACACCACTGAAACAAATCTGACCCCATTCTCCTGACACCCACCCTTTAGATACTTATAAACATCAGTAAGATTCCCTCTCAGTCTTTTCCTCTGTATGCTAAACAGATCCAGACCTTTCCTCATAAGATAAATGTTCCAGGCCCCTAATCACCTTTGTTGGTCTCCGTTTCACTCTCTCCAGTAGTTCCTTGTCTTTCTGGAACTGAGGAGCCCAGAACTAGACACAGTACTCCAGATGGCCTCAATAGGGCAGAGGGGAAGGATCACCTACTAGTCACACTTCTCTTCATGCACCCCCAGGACACCACTGACCTTCTTGACCACAAGGGTATGTTACTATGGTGGCCTTCTGGCTTTAATGCATATACATCATGTGTGAATTTGGCTACTGAACAAGATTTCACACTTTCTGTTTGAGGCTATTTTAGGTATCTAGCACAGGTCAGAGGATTTGTAGTTAGGAAAACAAAACAAAACAAACCCCAATAAACCAAGAAATGTCTCCAGAGAATGATCAAGAATATTGAAGTTCAAAAGTCCAAAATTTGGCACTGTGAATAATTTTCCTTTTCAAATATTTCCCAATATAGAATTTCTCCATTTTTCTTAATACATTGTTCTCATATGCAAATTTACATAACTGAAATCCTGTTTGTGCTATCCAATACAGTTGCAACTTATATACTGTATAAAACACTCATATCTACCCAACACTACACCGCTCCTGAAAGTTTTAAATCAAAGTTATCTCTTGTTTAAATGTTTAGATGTTACTAACACTTCCCTTGGCAACAATTCATTGTTCAACAATGGCCAGATTTATTGGCAAACAGAATTCCATAAAATTACAAATGACATGACTGGTTGGAAAAGAGGAACAGATAACACAATCTAAACAAGAGCTGAAGAGAATTCAATTTCAGTCCAGAAATCTGGGATTTTCTATACTGATGGCACTGAAATTTTGCTAAGACTCTGGCAACCATACATGTTTATGAGGTTAATTCTCTTAACACATTTCCCTAATCCTTCCAAATTAAGCAATGGAAAAATCTTTCAGGTGCCATATTTCTTATTGAAGAGTAATTGAAATAAACCAATGACTACAGCTTTATTAGCTGAAAGGATTAGCTGAAAAAAGTTTGAATTTGCACGAATCACAGGTTGTAGATTCTACCATTTTAAATTGTACTTCAAAGTTTAATTGAAACTCCTTAGTTTCTTTTGTCTTTGTAGAGATTCTTGTAGAGTAAGGTACTAAAATAATATTGTTGTGTTGTTGTGTGGGTTTTGTTTTGTTTTTTTTTGTTAAAAGCACAAACAAAATAGTCTCTTAAGCCACATCAAATTTGGAATTAGTTCTAAAGGAAAAGTTCTTGCATATGTTCTGGACATGAAATTTGGAGAGGTCACTATATGACTATGAAGTTGTTCAGTGGTGACCCAGTCTCAAGGATCTAAAGGGCAATCTTGCCCTACAGAAATAAATGGGAATCTTGTGAAATCTGAAGCTTGCTCTGAATAATCATATACCTCATGAAATGTACATTTTATGGGAAAATATTACTAAGATATTTTAGTAAGATATTACATATGCATTTTATAATTCTTTGCACAGCATCTAACATTTTCCCCTCAACCTGCCCTGATCTTGACCCCACACCAGGTAAATGTACTCAAATTATACTGTTGCATTGCAATAACTATTATACATGTTTTTTTAAAGTATGTTGGGAAGTGACTACAAAGATTCTCAGACTAATTCTTTACCACTCTCTGAGTTGTTGGGGTAGCTTCCATAACCACCTAGATTATATAGATTGTGGCTCAGATCTCATGCAACTCTCTTTTTCAGTAGGGTTTGCTGGGGTTTTTTGCAAGCTCAAGTAACATCTGTCCTTTTCAGTCTCTTCACAGTATCCAACCACTCAGACAGATGTTTCCAAAACCATACTGTCTGCTAACATTTAAAGGAATACAGTATTTGCATAAACACTGGGAATTCCAATCTTAGTACTTTCCATACTGTTTTAATTTTTTTAAATCAACATTTTTTGTTCTATACCCATCATTTTGTTTTACTTCTCATAAAGCAGACATTGTGTGCACACATCTGTTAAATCTGGGCTGCATTTATTACAGTTTGCTCTTCCAGAAACAGGAAGGATTAATTACCACAGACCGGCTCTAGAAGCACCCCCGTGTTTCTTAACACACAAAATTA
>NW_009953295.1:8426706-8453583 GCF_000747805.2 Chaetura pelagica | reverse complement strand
TTTGCATATTCTTCCCAGAAAAAAAATGCCTCATAGACCCTTTTTACCTCTCCTCAGAGTTCAATTTGTAAAGCACTGAGTGACAGGCAGCAAAATGGCTTGAATATATCTACGGCAAGTTGCCAAATCCTCCCGATAGAAGCACTTTGGAGCCTTTGTTCTGAGTACATTAAAGTCACAGAAGGTCCATGTACTGTAGACAGTACAGGGCAGGCAGGATGTTCACAGTAAGACAAAACAGCAGGTGATAAATGACATTAAATAACAGTGAGAATTTACCACAGACTAAATTAACTACTGGAGTGAAATGTTCTCAGCTCTAAGGCTATATTAACAGTGAATTTATAATCGGGTGATTATAATTCTTTTTAGTGTTCAAGGGAGTCTATATGTAAAAATGATAAAGACAGCTCTATTTAACTCCAGAGACAAGCTGCTGGAACAGGTTCTAAAAACGAGAGAGAATAACTCTTCTTTCCACCCTTATTGAGTAATTTATACAATAAGTACTTAAAAGTGAATTTGATTGTTGAATACCTGGCATGCTCCGTTTCATGGAAAATTAGAGCCACACTGATTTTCTCCTAGCTGATGGACCTCTTGAAAAGAGGCTTTTGTCATTTCAGCTTAAGAAACTTGCAAATGAACATTCACTAGCTCTGAGGTGAGGGGGTAAAAAAATGAATTGCCAACATCTAGATGAATTATTACTGAGTTCTGTGTTTTGTAAGATGTCATGGTTTTAGCCAATAACCATGTGACAAATACTTTCTAGACAAAAACATTTTCTGAATAGGGTTTCCTTGGTTCCTTAATTTCTCTGATGTAAAATAGCAACAACAGAATTGTAAGAGGGAAAAAGTCTCCTCCTTTTGTACAGAGGATAAGATTAAGACTCCAGGCCCTTTAAAACATCATTGTTCAGTTACCTCCTGTTTTAAAAATGTACATGGGACCATCTTGCACTTTGATAAGGTTGGCAGATAGTTTCCTCTCTTTATTTTATCTTCTTTTGTACAAGACTCATCCACAGATGCTTCAACAAAACAACAGTATCAAAAGCTTGCACAAAGCACGTGAGCTTTATATCCATGCCTTAGAATCCAGCCTGACTTTATGCTTGGTTTCTCCATCAAAAGGTCATGTTACAAGACAAGTCTTTAATCAATTGTCTTTTGTATTTCTTTTGTATTTCTGATCTTGATGTTGTTGTTAGGGTGCATTTTTTTGCATATGTTTTGTTCTAAGTCCCTATATTTACTATATTGAGATAAATATGCATGTGATGTAGCTCTCACCAGACACAGTTCTGTGCCCTGTGCCTCGCAGCAAAGCAAAGGTATGTAAATTGACAACAGCAGTTTGCTGTCTCTCATCTGAACAGATTGGAGCCCAAGACAGGCCCTCTGGCACTCTTTCATTCTGTGGCTGATGCTTGCCATTGTGGAGTTCTCCCTGGCTTGTTCCTTGCTGTTAACACCAGGAAATCTCACTAAAATTCAAAGGAAAAATGTCAAGGGGCAATTAAAAAAAATAATTTCTTAGTGTGTTTTTTTAAGAAATGTCATATTATTATTCTTTAGAAGATATACTAAACAGAGGACAAGGAAGTTATGAAAATACATAATCCCTAATTCCATACTGGTTTTTTTTTTTTGTTTGAAATCCACTTTTCATAATTGCAAATGTGAACCTAAATATAAAACATTAGGTGTTGCAGCAGTCTTTAACAATGGAATAGTGAATTTTTAGTGTGTTGCACAGTTTTAGTAGTGCCAGTGGTTTCTTACAAAACCATCAGATGTCATCCAAAATACAGAACACAGCTTTCTGTTAGTTTTAAACATGTATCTGCAAGCAGACAGCATTTTATCTATCACATATGAGTTTCAGTGGACTGCACAGATTACTAAAGAGTTGTAAACATCTAATTTAAAACTCTTTTGGGAACATTATGTTTTTTATAGTTGTGATCTGCCAATTTTCCCCTGAATATATAACAGCTAATTTAAATTTCCTACAGACTTTAGATAGCTGTGCCTCCAAACTATTGCATGTTCCACAGCCCTAATATGCAGCAATGGGCAAATATATATAGACCATGTAGAGTGTAGTTCTGCTGCCTGTCTCTCACAATGGTACATGTTTGGGAATTTCAAAACTAATTTTGCTGGGCTCAGAACTCAATGTGCACTACATTTCTTTCAATCTCTAATGTTAAAAGGCTGACAAACTATATTTGATGACTCTGTACTACTTGCAACATGCTTACTGTACAAGAAAAGGGTTTTAGATTAGATTTTTAATTTTTTCAACATAAAAGCCATGTTGCTTCACAAAAGAGGAAGCCAAGAATGAAACCCTTTTGTAATTTAGTTAGTATCTGGAAGCCTGCAGCCATTAATCTGACTCTGTGAATATTGTTTCACAGAAAAGTAACCAGGGACTGCATGCATCTGTAAGATGTTTCCTGCTTTATGCTTCCACACATTTTCTTCATATACACCTATTTAAGCCTAACTGCCATAGTCAATTGTTGCTGCAACTGATCCGGACTCTTTTTTCAGTTCCAGTCAAAACCATTGCAAACAATAGCCAACTTCTAACTCTTTCAAAAATTAATTAGGTTCTCAGAAGAGGTCAGTGATTTTTGGCCCAAACTTACTCCTGCTGGAGCAGTTGTGACACAGGTGTAGACCCTTAAAATCATGTTTCTTGTGAAGAAAAGCACAGGAGTAACCCGACCTCAGTGGAAGAAACAAATTCTTTGTATGCGGGGCAAAGAGAAGTGGAAACACTGAAGCACCAGAAAGTGACATTCTGCTGAGCACAGGCTATTTATCTTGTTAAATACACAGACCAAGTCATACAATCTTTGTTCACTTTAAACTACCACTGATTCCAAAAGAAGCTGACTGCATAATTTCCCTCACTATGAATAATTCTACTGAATGAATATATTTAATGTACATTAATATTTATCACTTTTAGCTTCTCAAGTATTTCTAGTAGTGAAATCACTGTAAGAGTAAAACAATATTCTGCATTTAAAAGGTCTTTCTACTATATTTGTGGCTGCTGTTGAAGAAATTCTGTAATAATTTCAGTGAGCTTGACACTAACATCTGCAGTGAGTACAGACATCAGAAGAAAACAAATGGCAACAGACTGCTTACATGTTTCTACTGACATTAACAAAGGTGTTTCTCATCTTATCGCTGCCCCAGTAAATTAACAATGCTGAATATAACTGCAGTGCTTGCATTAAATACAATAGCAGGACATTTTATAGAATCATCCTGTTTGGAAGGGACCCTGAAGATCATGAAGTCCAACCATAACCTAAATCCTCCTATCATTACCTAATTTACCCATTCAGTGCTTAAATCATGTTTCTGAGCACTGTATCTACATTTCTTTTAAATACTTCGAGGGATGGTGACTCCACCACCTCCCTGGGCAACCTGTTCCACTGTCCAACCACTCTTTTGGTAAAGAAATTCTTTCTAATATCCAGTCTAAACCCTCCCTGGCCCAGCTTCAGACCATTTCTGCTTGTCCTGTCATTATTCACTTGAGAGAAGAAACCAACTCCCACCTCCCTACAACCTCGTTTCAGGTAGCTGTAGAGAGCAATGAGGTCTCCCCTCAGCCTCCTCTTCTTCAAAGTAAACAATCCCAGTTCCCTCAGCCTCTCCTCATAGGGCTTATTCTCCAGACCTTTCACCAGCTTGGTAGCTGCTCTGGACACGCTCCAGCAACCTGACATCCTTCTTGTAGTGAGGGGCCCAGAACAGAACAATGTACTCAAGGTGTGCCCTCACCAGTGCTGAGTACAGGGGCACAATCACCTCTCTACTCTGTCTGGCCACACTATTCCTGATGCAGGCCAGGATGCTCTTGGCCTTCTTGGCCACCTGGGCACACTGCTGGCTCATGTTAAGTCAGATGTCAACCAGCATCCCCAGGTCCCTCTCTACCATTTAGTTTAAAATTACCAAAAACACTTATTCAAGCTATTGCCTTATAAAAGACTTATCAATGGTTGGCCTTTTTTTTTTTTACTTTTTTTTTTTTTTTTGAGATTTTGGAGCAAAAGAAATGTATCATATTTCGTTATCTATTTCAAGGCAGTGCACAGTATTTTCTGTAATATATTTTGAAAAAGAGAAAATTCTCAAAATATAAATTACAGTTTTACTGTTTTCTCTACTAAGAACAGTTTTCTATTTATTTACAATTTTCATTCATATGTGGGTGTGCAAATACATTAAATATCTACATAGTTACTATACCATATGGAAAACTCTACAGCATCTAAACTTCACCATAAGGCAGGATTTTTTTAATGTACAGTTAGCATATGAAAGGTTCAGACTGTCTGATACAGTTGCTGGAAAGGACAAGAGATATAGGGTTGTTTTTTTTTACTTCCTTTAATAAAAAGGAAGACTTTACCAAGCTGTGTTTAATTTTACTGAAGTGATCCAGGAAGCAGGGGTAGAGCAAGTCACAATGTTGATTAAGAAAAGGACCTGTGTTTTAGTACAACTTTTTGAGTCATCACATGACATAATGTAGTCACGGGCCCTGCTAAGGAATATCACTTCTCTCTTCCATTAAACCGTGCTGGGAATTCTTTTCAGTTGCATACATGAACAAAATTATTCTATATTTTCATATTAGCATTTACTTGCTATAGGTACTCAGGCAGAGGATCCCAAAGTCTGATAAACAGGTTATTGACAACCCCTGTTGTGGAGAACCGGCCTCCACGAAAGATATCTCTCTCAACCAAATTGGCTGTGATAGAGAGACTTACACAGACAAAAAGCAAAGTGAAAAGAGAAACGCAGGCAACACTGCGGGGAGGGGGCCGTGGGTGGGGGCTCACACAATGAAGGACAGGGAGAGCCAGCCCCACTGTCACCATTTGACTCAGGTTCAACAAAAATGCTCTCGATCCCCTCCCCCTCCCACCCAAGTTGGGAAGGAAAGTGAGAAAAAGAGACAGACTTTGCTGGATTGGAAACTAAACTACACAGCTTTAAACACTAATGATATAAGAAGTATATACATTTATATACAAATATGTTCAGATATGTGCAAAATCCTCGCGCCTCCCCCAGCACTCTCCTTACCTGAGAAGAGTCCCAAGAAATTCTGGAGCTGCTGCTGGAGAAAGCGGAGAAGTGATGGGGGTCAGGAGAGCTGGAGCCTAAGGGTCGACGGTGATGGATGGACGGAGCCCTCCCCGGACGCCGGCCATGGACGGAACAGAAGGGAAGAAAAAGCAGGAAGGAAGTTGTCTTCTGTGACCTCTGACCTTCCTCTGAGCTTACGTAGATGCATGGAATGGAATATCTCTAGTGTCTGAGCCAGCAGAGTAAAGGTGCGACCTTGAAGACCCAGCAGTTAGAAAAACATTCTATTCTTATCAGTCTTAGGTGGAACGCTCTGGTGCTAGTTAAAAGAAAGCTTATTGAAGGAAAAAAAAAGTCAGTAAAAGGAAAACTAACTTCATCCTGGCTCAAACCAGGACACCACCTTGCCGTGTTTGCAGCCAGGACCCAGCCCTTGCAGGAACTGCACCTTGGGGCTGGGAGCTGCGCGGACAAGAAGGCCAATCAAATGGTCCTAAAGGGCCATTATGGGTCGTTGCTGCCTTTTGTCTTCGGCTGCTGGAACAAAGGAGGGAGGAGAAAAGAAGATAGAAGACAGAGGAATAGGAGGCCAGATACAAGGGAGCCTTCTGTGGCTGGAAAAAGGAACTTGTTCCTGCTTTCTCTCATGGAGCCTGCTCGCCAAGGAGCTGCACAAACAGAGCCAAAGAAATGGTAGAAGGGAGCTGGAGGACACCAAAAAACGCTGGGATCACTGCTCGGTCCCCAAAGTCCCTGTCACCCAGCGCTCCTAGAGCAGCCCTTGCAGCCGCGCTCCCGAGCTCCAGCCGCAGCTCCAGCCGTGTCCCTGCTGTCCCCTGGGCTCCAGCCGCCGCAGCAACCCCAAAGCCCCAGCAGCCGCAGCCACACCCCCAAGGCAGCCATCGCTGTTACTCCTGTCAGTATTTCTGAGCTAGGAACTGTAAGACTAGCCAAGAAACCTTTCTTTTCCTGCCTTCTTTTCCCCAGGCAAAAGGAATCAGACACACACACACACACGTATCTCGTTGGTCCTATACGGGAAAGGTGTCGGGCTCTCTCTATCCCCAACTATAACAGTCTTTTAGTCTTTCTTTCTCTTTCCTGACCGGGTACATTTGCATATCCAGTTTCCCCACACAGACTCTTTGAAAGCTGTTACATTAAAGTGGTATTTTAAACACATAACCTCTGTGTTTGTGCTGGTGCGTGCACATCTGGGCAGAGTTTTGTGCTCTAGAGACATACCCGGTGTAGCCAGCCCGTCCAAAGCTAGGGATGAACCCACTGGGAAAGTAAAACCAGCCAATTTGCGGCTATTCCTCCTCTAATCGAGGAGAAGAGAAGGGGCGATCCGGTATTCAACTCGAATTTTCTAGCCCAGGTTGAGCTCGGACTGCAACAGCTGTACAGAATAGCTTGAGCTACGTGGCCTGGATTGGTCACTGGTCATCCTCGTTTAGGGTAGCCAAATTCTATTTCCATGAAAGCAATAGTAAGGACGTCATCTGAAAGAAAAATATTACGGGCATCAAATTCTTATTGAACTGGAGTCAGTAAGACACACTGCAGAGTTGCAGGTGATGTTGGAAATGGTATGAAACAAGAAAACTGGAGTGTTGTGACTTTGTGCCTCTCAATAGTATTTCTAAACTGCCACTTAATGTCTGTAATTTGATGTTTACTGGAAGGTTTTGAATTTGCACTTGGCTGTTCTCTGAATAAAACAAAATTTGAACTACATAATAAATTTTAATGTATTTTCTTGTTCCTTTTCAAAATACTGAAAGTTTTAAATTTCAAGTGGGTGTCAAACACAACCCTCAAAATAGCGGATCTTTTGTGTAAAGGTTATTCTAGACAATCCTAGGTGAAAAAGCAGTGGAAAATAAACTACAGCCATCCTAGCAATGTTTCTTAAATTACACTGTCCTGTTCATTGTTCCTTCTCTTTTACCAATCATGTCAACAAACAAAGGCATTTATCTCAGTGGTGCTTCCAGATCTTTCCCTTCAGTGATTTTTTTCTTCATGATACACTTTAAACTCTTCTAAGTAAGCTAATGGGTCCTTCTTTAAATTTCTCAGAGCAGCCCCACTTCTTGGATGGCTGTAAGAAGGGGCAGATACATGTGTCATTAAATTTCCACAAAGGGTTCTCCCAACTGGTTTCCAAATAGTGTTTTTTAATCAATATTTTAAAATAATGTATTATTTTTATGCATAGAAGTGGTAGGAGGTAGGTATATCTTGGTACTTATATAATTATATTGCTTTAAATCACAAGTTTCTCTTTCTTCCCTACTGTTCATTATATCTATTATTTTGTCCATCAAGTAGAACTGTTTGAAAAAGGTGTCCATTCTTCCATGAGAAAAAATGTGGGTTTTATTATAATATATGGTAAAGTTTAAAACTCAATTTGTTTAAAGTTTTAAATGGTCTGATTCATACAAAAGTAAAGCTCTTTATTAATTGCAGAGGAAAATCATTGAGACCTGTGAAATATTAAGGAATAGGGGTAATTAAAACCTTAGTACACATACAAGAGTTAAAAGCATAAATAAAAGAGGTAAAAATAAGATTTAAAAAATATATAGATATATAATAATTCCTCCTCCTTACTGTTTAAGAAGTTATATATATGTAGACAATGTTCTAAGTCTAGAATATTTCTGGCAAATCCATTACAATATAATATTTCTTCATAACAGAAACCTACCTTTGACAATCAATACCCTGTTTCTGTAGAACATTAGATTCAATGTCAACTGAGAAGTTGGAATGCACTAGCTGAGTAGTTCCTAAATATTGTTCCAATACTTCTCTTAATTTTTAAGATATTCTTACATATATTTTCTCACAAGTGGTTTTAGAAAGAATAGTATCAGTTTATATCACCTACATAAAACATCTGTCTCAGATTAATGGTGACAAAATGAATAAAGTCCTATAGGAAACACTAACATGTCTGAACATTCTTACTACAGGAACTTATCTGCTATTCAAAAAATTGGGATCAGGTTCAAGAAAATGATGTGCACTTAGGCGAAAATTCAGCTCACTCTTTACGTGGGCAGAGGGCCCACTCTGAGGTGGAATCACTGTCATTTTGTAGCCCTGCTCAAAAGGGGTTGAGGAAATCAAAAGTGATTGATAGCTGGCACAGAACTCGCTTTTGTGGGGTTCAATATTCACCTACACACAAGAGGGACCAGTGCAAGGTGCTAGATACTGCCACTCTGTGTGGTGCTTTGCCCCTTTCTCTATGCTAGGGGTGTGGGAGTATACAACCTCACTCCAGACTAGAATTCCCAATTGGCTTTTTCTGTTACAGAGAACCAAGCATAGAAAATACATCTCCAGTCTGGGCACACTGCTGACTCATGTTCAACTGGTGTCGTACTCCCAGGTCCCTCTCTGCTGGGCTGCTCTCCAGCTGCTCTTCCCCCAGTCTGTAGTGCTGCCTGGAGTTATTGTGGCCAAAGTGCAGGGCTCAGCACTTGGTCTTGTTATATCTCATACTGCTGGCCTCAGCCCATCAACCCAACCTGTCCAGGTCCCTCTGCAGCTTCTTCGTACCATCCAGCAGATCAACATTCCCCCCCAACTTGAGTTAATCCACAAATTTACTTTATCAATCACCTCATCCAGGTCATCAATAAAGATGTTGAATAGTACTGGGCCTGTACAGATCCCTAGGAGACACCACTGGTCACCGGACACCAGCTAGATCTAGCTCCATTCACCATCAGTCTCTGGGCCCAGACATCCATACAGTATTTAACCCAGCGAAAGATGCATCTGTCAAAGCCATTTACTGCCAGCTTTTCCAGGAGAATGCTGTGGGAGAACTGGGTCAAAGGCCTTGCTGAAGTCAAGGCAGACTGCATCCACAGCCTTCCCTTCATCCACTATGCGGGTCACCCAGTCATAAAAGATGAGATTGGTCAGGCAGGACCTTCCTTTCCTAAATGCAAATTAACTGGACCTAATCCACTGGTTGTCTTACACGTTCCACTTGATGGCATGCAGGATGATCTGTTCCATAATCTTGCCAGGCACTGAGGTCAAACTGACAGGCCTATAGTTCCCCGAATCCTCCTTCCAGCCCTTCTTATGAATGGGCATCACATTGGCCAACCTCCAGTCTTCTGGGACTTCCCCTGTTAGCCAGGACCAGTGCTAGTTGATGGAGAGCAGCTCAGCCAGTTCTGCGAGCTCCCTCAGCGCCCTAGGATTCTCCTGTCTCTCCCTTCCTCTCTGAATGATTCGTATCTGTAAGTCTACCCTTACAACTCTGCTTTGTTCTTTCATAGGTATTATCCTAAGAAGCTAAGTGTAAGTTTAAACCTGTGAATATATTTGTGTCAAGAAGAGGGCCATGACTGAAGGCCAGCAGTCACAAAGTTAAATATTTTCTTGATATTTTGCAGAACATTCATACCACCTATGTTAGGTGTCAAAGTTACATCAGTTCTTGTCAGCAGAGAGAAGAAGTTGCTTGTAGAAGGCAAGTTCAGGCAAGAGATAAATGCAGATGTTCTCAATCAGCTGTTATTAAAACCTCTTCCCTTCCACAAACCAGATAGAGAGCACAGGAAAATTTAGTTTGATAATAAGAAATAATTCAAAAACTTTACATGAGCAGTCTCTTGAATTGCTTCAGTTATAGTAGTCTTGTGTTTTTCTTGTGTTTATCAAGACACATTTTTAAAGACAGCTTATTCAAAATGTTTCCATGACAAAATTCAATATCAACTGGTCTTGAGCTGCTTTGTGAAGCACCTCTTTATTCAGGAGTTCAGCAACATCAGTGTGAAGGTGAGAAGACCCAGGTGAAAAAAAAAATAGTATGGAAAGAAGAAAATTTAATTTCCTGATTTCTCCAACTTCTGAGTAAAATTAAGGTCCTCCTCTTGTTATTCATTAGATGGAACAACATTGAAAAAGTATCAATAAAGTCCTCTCACAACAGCAGTCTTGCAATGGTGAAAAGAAAGCAGTGCAGGTCCTTGAAATACTAAAAAAGATGACACTGCAAGGAGTATGAAAAGGAAAAAAGGTAGATGAATCCTAATCTCCTCTTGAAAAGGAGTTCAATTGCTTCAATTGAGGGAAAGAATCAGGAACCCACTGTAGTTTCTATTCTCTGCCCATACACTTGTCCTTCCTTAACAGGTAACCTGTTGCTGCCCAGATCAACACTACCCTTGTGCTCTCCAAGGCACTTTTCATCACCCTTTCCTTTTCAGCGGACTAATCACCTGACACAATTTCTGACATGCTCTTTCCCAACAGACTTACAAGCATTAAAAAAAAAATACATCCAATAGGAATTAAATGTTATTTCAAAAGTCAAAACACTAATTAAAAAACCCTGACAATTTTTCTTAACTAATAGGGAATTCAATCCCTAACATTTTTTAATAGTAATCATTGAGGGATGTAAACAAATGTGCTTTTTCTTAAAGAAGAATAAATTTTAAAAGTCAGGTTGCATTTTTTGTTTGTTTCGATAGAGCTATACATTTCTTAGTGGAGAATCATTATGGTCTTAAAAGAGCCCAAATGCTGCCTGCTTCCAGATTTTTTTATTATTTTTTTTTTAATAGGCAGAAATATGTATGAAGACAAATGCACAGAGGAGAGAAAGGAAAAGAAAGGTCATTGTAGAGAGGTTGGTGCTGGTCTCTTTTCACAGGTAATTAGTGACAGAACAAGAGGGAATTGTTTCAAGCCGCAACAGGTTTAGGTTGGACATTAGGAAAAATTTCTTCACAGAGAGAGTGGTCAGACACTGGAATAGGCTGCCCAGGGAGGTGGTTGAGGCACCCTCCCTGGATGTGTTTAAGGGTCATTTGGATTTGGTGTTGGTAGATATGGTTTAGGGTTTAGGGGAGAACTTTGTAGAGTAGGGATGATGGTTGGATTCGGTGATCCCAAGAGTCTTTTCCAACCTGAATAGTTTTATGATTCTATGATTTGCTTACTGTTGCTTTTCCTTTTTTAAATTGTGGAAACAAGTGCAACAGTACAAGAAAATGTCAAATTGAAACATGTCTTTGCCGAAACCAGCCTTGTGTTTACATATTACAAAAGAATTTTCAGTGTCCAGCAGCAAAACATGTTTCCAGTCCTGTGTACTCTGATAAAAGGCTTGTTAGGACTTCACTAATATTTCTGTGTTGGGCATTTGCTGTCCAAAAATCCACTCTGTTTTCTGAGGGTATACTAACATGAACACAAACATTGCTCATTTTTCCACATTAATTGCCCAGACATTTATGCAGGAATTGCAGCTGATTTAATAGTGATCCTTCAGCCTCTAGGCAGAATGCACCTCTGGATACTTAGTAGTGGCATTCTGTTATTCTTTATAGTCAAAACATAACTCACGTTAATATAGAGGGGGAAAAAAAAAAATACAAGAAGAATTATTATTTTAGTGTCCTGTTAAGATTTCTTTTAATTTCCACTCCCTACATTGATTCTTTTGTGTTTGAAACTCAAATTTTGCGCCACAGTTGTGTTAGCAATTTGTAATATTGGGCATTCTATTGGGGTTTTTTTCTACTTTTGTATCCTGATTTGGAGTAGTGCAGAGGAATGATATTCCTTTGTTATGAAATCATTCAAGTGCTGAAGTTTGAGTCTCTTCTGTGATACATTTCCTGTATTTTTTCAGAGATCCTCAGAGGACAGATCTACATCCTGCACTTTTGGAGGGGGAAAGCATAGTCACAATTATCATGATGATTAGTTGATAGTCTCAATTGCCTTTGAAGAGTTTCTGCTCATTTAAAAAAGAAGCCATTTGTTCATTGTTCAACTGAAGAACACTGGGCACAAAGAACTGTGGAAGCAGTGGAATATAAAGCAGCTATTTGAGATAAAGCATTATCCTTGTTGTTATTATTACCAAGTGAAAACCAAAACTGATACGTTTCCTAAAATTTATTTTCTTACATAGTGTAATAGTTTTCTAAAGACAGAAATTGATAACTGCATCTTCTTTCATAGGGAAAAAAAAAAAAAAAAAAAAAAAAAAAAAAAGGGCTTTTTATCATCCACGAATGCTAACTCTTTTGTTTAAACTCTTCAACAGCATTTCAATTTTATGTCATATACAAGTTGGGAAAAGGAGGTCATATAAGAGCAAATGCAAAGTGGAATATTTGGCAGAAGGATAGTGTCAACTTGTTAATGCCTTTCAGATTAGTCATAAGATCATAAAAGTCCTACCAGAAACTCATGTCACAACATACGCCTGAAAGAGACTTGGAAAATCTGCGTTTGCTTCCTTAACTGTAACTTTGCTATCTTCCTTATACTCTCTCATTTGTTTAATAAACCTCCTCCCCTTTCACCCATCTAGTACATCAGAAATATTTTCCATATCTACCTTCAGTGAAAATTTAGTGGGATGGCAGGACATCATAAATGTTTTAACCTAGCAGAACTCTGTATCTTAAATTGTATTTGCATCTGATGCACAGCCTCTTAAGCTGAGTCATTTCCAATACTGCAGTGTGATGAATTCCACACTAGCAGCTATTTTTGAATGAACTCACGGAATTTTGTTGTAGGCAAAACTCAGGTGAGTTACTCCTTCTGGAAAATATGATTAGAATAAATAATACAACTGCACTATTTTTCTTATAATTTTTCTTAGTGCACCAGTCAGCACTATCTTCTCACCAGTTCCTTTCTAAAAAAAATTGCTGTCCCTCCAGCTGATAAAAAGACTTAGTTTAATTACCACTCTGTCCCTCACAGCTCATTAGTGTACACTATCAATAGCAATATCTAGTGCCAAAGATGCAAGGGTGTTATTTTTATAAATGTATTTTGCTTCAAAAATATAGCAATAAAACTACATTTACTTTGACTATTTTTGAAAAAAAAAAAAAAACACACCAAAAAAACCCACACAAGCAAAACCAACCAACCAACCAAATGAATTAAATTGAATGCACTATATTTTTTCTTATAGATACAACACTTTGTATGGTCTTAAAATTTAAAACCTTCCTATTAAAATGCTGTATCCTGCAATATTAAAATAAATTACAATGCTTATACTTACCCTCTGTACATATTCTCTGCTACTTTTGGTAGCTGAACCTTGACAAGAATTTATTTACTTGCTAGACTAAATTTACTTGTGGATTACAGCAAAAGAGTCTGTATAGGTATTGGAAGACCAGTGAGAAATGCATTTAATAAAGCAGGAAAGCCACAGTCTAAATCTCTGTATGTCAATTAGTTACTCTGTTCTACTGTTTCACTCCATGGAAAGGCAAAATATATTTGGATGTGGTTCATCTAAAATAAGTCATATTAATTAAGATCTATAAGAGATATGCAAAGGAGATAATACACTTCTTAAAATATGATAGAATCATAGAATCATAATGTTAGAGGTTGAAAGGGACCTCTGGAGATCATCCAGTTCAACCTCCCTGCCAGAGCAGAACCACCTAGGGCAGGTCACACAGAGAAACACATTTGCACAGGTCTTGAAATTCTCCAGAGGAGACTCCACAACCTCTCTGAGCAGCTGGTTCCAGTGCTCCGTAACTCTTACAGTAAAGAAGTTTTTTTTCTCACATTTAAATGGAACTTCCTGTGTTCTAGTTTTCATCCATTGCCTCTTGTCCTATCACAGGGCACCACTGAGAAGAGATTGGCCCCTCCTTCTTGACATCTATCCTCAAGATATTTGTAAACATTACTAAGATCCCCTCTCAATCTTCTCTTCTGTAGACTAAACAGCCCCAGGTCTCTCAGCCTTTCCTCATAAGACAGTTGTTCCAGTCCCTTAATCATCCTCATAGCCCATTGTTAGTCTCTTTCAAGTAAATCCCTCTCCCTCTTGAACTGGGGGCCCAGAATTGGACAAAGTACTCCAGGTGGGGTCTCACTAGGGCAGAGTAGAGGGGGAAGAGAAACTCCCTCAACCTTCTGGACACACTCACAGTGCAACTCAGGATACCACTGGCCTTCTTGGCCACAAGGGCATATTGTTGCTCAATGGATAACTTGGTGTCCACCAGGCCTCCAAGGTCCTTCCTCATGGAGCTACTTTCTAGCAGGTCAGCTCCTAACCTGTACTGGTGCATGTTGTTATTCCTGCCCTAGTGCAGGACTTTACACTTATTCTTTTTGAATCTCATTAGGCTCATCTTTCCCGTTCTCCAATCTGTCTATAACAACTTGCGGGTCATGGGAGCCATTCCACCATCTCTCAGTTATTGCAATTACGTCATAACCCTGTGACCTAACGCTCCAACTCATCCTGCTTATTCCCCATACTTGGTGCATTGCTGTACGAGCATTTCAGAGAGGGAGTTGAGCACTTAGTTTTCGCTCTTGAGGGGTGGTAGGCCTTCTGATTCTCAAAAAGGCTAGCCCACTACCCCACAAATGCTGAGCTCCTACACCTGGGGGCCTCACTAACATGGCCAGTTACATTCCCTTTCCCCTTCAAACCTAGTTTAAAGCCCTGTCAATTGGCCCTGCAATCCCTTGTGCAAAGACCCTCTTCCCCAGTTTGAGAAAGGTGTTTCCCTAGAGATGCCAGCAATCCTGGTGCTGTATAGGCCATCCCATTGTCAAAAAAGCCAAAATTGTTGAGGTGACACCAGCTACAGATCCATGTCTTAACAGACTGTATTTGTCTGTTCATTGCAGTATCATTGCCTGCAACTGGTAGAAGAGATGAAAAGATAATCTGTGCTTCAGAATCCCTCACTACCCATCACAGTGCTCTAAAGTCTCTTTTGATTGTTCTTAGGGAGCAAATCTCAGCTTGCTCTCCACTGACACAGAAGATCAATAGTGGGCAATAGTCTGAGTACTGTATCAAACTAGGAAGTTTTCTAGTGACATCCTTAATCTGGGCTGCAGGGAGACAGCAAACTTCTCTGTGAGGAGGAGCTACCCAGCATATCAGACCCTCTGTTCCCCTGAGAAGGCAGTCACCTACAAATATAACCCCTATTTTCTTCCCGGTGGATTTTGATGTAATGCTGGCAGTAAATCTTCCTAACTGCAGACATACCTCTGGTGTAGACTGTCCAACATCCACTTCCTCATTTGGCCGGTCTTTCTCAACCAGACCCTCATATCTGTTTCTCAGTGGTACTTAGTGGGGTGAGGTGAGCAAGGAAGTAGCTTGTCTGTGGCCACAACCACAAACTTGCTTCCATTCACTCCCCTCATCCAGGCTACTGCCTGGCAGGGGCAGGATACAGGGGCCCTCTGATCCTCCGTACTTTCTGATGAGTGCTCCCATTCGGCTTCAAAGATGTCAGGGCCTGGCTCCACCAGTCTGTCTCCTTTTCAGGTAGATCCTTTCTTCCTCGATGCTCCTTGCAACTCTGCCATTCCCCTGAAGAAATCATCCACCTGCTCACAGTGCACACAGCCCCTGTCATAACTGCCACTGGTTGCCAGTGAAAGGCGCTGACACTCCCTGCAGTCTGTGACCTGCACAGATGCCTGTTCCCTCAGGTTTTCTGTCTGGGTTCTCATATCCAAGATGTCTTTCCAAGAGGGTGACAACCAACAATACAGCTTACCTGCTGAGCAGACAGAGCTGCTGTTCCTCGTGCTCACTCACACACCTGGCTCCCTCTGCTCCTCTTCGATGGCTGCATTCAAATCTCCCTTGGTTGCCCTGGCAACACCCCAACCACCTCAGCCTCTCAGCCTCTCTCCTGAGAGCTGCCAATTCCCAACTCCTTTCAGGTGTCTCCACTCTCCCTTGGGTTTCTCTGGCTCTGGAAGCCCCCTGTCCATCTCAATCTAGAACACTTTTGTAAAGGTACAGCACTCACTGCTGCCACTGCCTCACTCCTAGTGGCAATAAATATAATAAAGACAATAAACTGAAAGGATTTTCTTGGAAGTGGTTTTGGTTTTACCTATAACTTGTCTTTTATTTCATTCGACCGCCACCTGAGCAAATAAACAGATCTTCCACTTGATAAGTGTGTCAGCATCAGTTCTCTTTTGCATCAACTGAAGAAGCAGTAGAGCTAACACCTTAAAAACACAGGGTTTTGTCAACAGACTGAGACCTACTGTCTGTCTGTTCTGATATCTTGGCCCTGATAATTAAGATTAATAGATATTTCATTATTTTTAGAGAGCTATACAAATCTCTGAAGTAGATCTACCTTGAGCATGCATATCACAAGGTAGTGTTACTCTCATTGGCAATACTTAAAAGATAGCTTCTTTTCCTCTGTCATTTACTTAAAAGCTCAATTTTAGTGCACATTTGACCTTGGTTTCAGGACAGATATTGACATGTTTTGATCTGATGCCTTTAGGGATGGCAAACAGCTTGATTTACAGAGCTTGAAATAACAGCACAGAACAAATGACTTAATGTACTCCCGTTTCACAGGTTTTCAAATCAAGCAGCTCAGTACATATAGAACATCAGTACTACTGGAAGAAAATAAATAAAGCAGGGAGCAAATAAAACAACAAAGAGTGCTAGTAATATTTTAGTAATTTGTATGCAAGTAACCTGTCAAAATGTCAGTGTATAGCATCTTCCAAGACCTATCATAAAGTCATATATTTGCAATTTTCACAGTGCAAAGTTTAGTGTAAATCAACAATATGAAAGCCTCTGAGAATAACTTTTTAGTCAGAAAAAAAAATATCATTCAGAATTACAAAAGAAACTTAATGATACCTTACATTTTACAGTTTTAGAATAATAGGACAAATTGTAAGAAATCTCTTTTTCTGGCTTACATATGGTGGAAAACTTGTACTTCCTGAGCATATGCTTGTCCACAAATCATGCTCTATGACACCATCCTTTTTTTTTTTTTTTTTGTAACTGAGTGCACAGGTATACATTCAACAGTGGCAATTTCTTACTGAAAAAAAGAGAAGAGCCACCTGAAGTTGCTCATTAAAGTCAGAACTAATCTTAGATTCACATTGATTACATCAAGATGACCAGAAAACTATACTAATTTCTTCTGAATGCTTTAGGAAAAATGAAAAAAATATGAAGCTCTTAGGAGTGAATACAAGGAACAGCAGATGGATTACATATTATCAGTATCATTATCATCATTGCTGTTCCTCCTAGTTTTTTAGCATCAACAAAATTTCTGAGAGTACACTACACTCCAGATCATGAATGAAGATGCTGCAAGTTAAATTTTTCAAAAATAGTTTACTGTCACCTGCTAATTCAAAATACATACACTGATAAACAGGCTGACCAATCCAATGTATATTGTCATGGTTTGACTCAGGATCGGCAATTCAACCAGCAAAAATAATCCTCTTGATCCCTTCCCCCTCCCACCCAGGTAGGGAAGGAGAGAGATTATAAAGAGAGAGAGACTTTCTGGATTTAAATATAAACTAGACAGATTTAATTGAACACTGATGACAAAAGAAAATATGTACAATTATAAACAATAATATTCAGGAATGTGCAAAACCTTATTGCCTCTCCCACCCCCAGAAACTCCAGTGGCATCTCCTGAGCTGTGTGTAGCCCCATAATGTCCCAGAGCACTGCTGGAGAGAGAGGCAGAGCAGACAGGAGCTGAAGGAAGAGACATGAGGGTCAGGAATGCACAGATCTAGGGATCAGTGGTGATGGACAGACAGAGCCCTCCCTGGATGCCAGCTGCGGATGGTAGAGGAGGGAAGAAGCAGCAGGAAGGAAGTTGACCTCTGTGATCTCTGACCTTACACAGAGCTTACATAGATATATGGAATGGAATACTTTGGTCAATTTTGCTGTTTGTCTTGTCCACTCCTCCTTACAGGAGGGCTGCAGATACTACCCTTCTGCTCCTGGTAGCATCTGTGGCTGCCAACTGACTAGGTAGAACAAAGTGACCTTGGCATCTCACCAGTAACATGAACATTCCAGCGTTACGGCCCACTAACTGGAAAACTTGCTGCTAGAGAGCTTACTGAAGGAAAAAAAAAAAAAAAAAAAAAAAAAAATCAGTAAAAGGAAAATTAGTTTCCTCCTGCCTCAAACAAGGACAAATATTTCTGTTGAAGATATAGGACTGTATATGCTTTGGGACTATTTCAACTGTATTTTTGCATTATTTCTTTCATTCTGCACATGCCTGTGTCCCACTTTGAGCTCAGATGTGTGCTTTTCTGCTTAAGTAATTTACTTTTGATTTCTCAGTAACACAGATGAGTTAATGAAGCTTTCATATGCAGTTATTTTTCTAAAATAATTGTAAATTTTTAGGTATAACACTTTCCCCTCAAACATTAAGCTTTTGCTAATAGTTATTTTAGTGACCTCCAGGCAATAGCCTTGAAAACTGCATGAACAACCTTTAAAAATAATAGTGCCAATGCCAATCACTCAAAAACAACACACAAAAACCTTCTGCAAAATGATCAATTAAGGCCTAAGTATAAATGCAGTGCAGATAGGCAGAATGGCTGAATTTACTTTCTCCAAAGTGAAGTATACAATTTGTTTCAAATGCAAAACTTGATATGACACTAGAGGGGCTATACATTAAAAACAACAACACAAAAATCCTAGTGAATTCTGCATTCATGATTAATAGACTTAAGAATTTTGGTGAACAAAAGCTAGTCTGCTACACTCATTTGCAAAGGATATAATTAGTTGTTCTTTCAGTTTCCTGGATAAAGATGGTACATATGAAAAATAATAGGCTGTCAATATCCAAAAGGGTTAGAAGTATAATTTTAACATAGGAACATATTTAGGAAAACAACAACAGATTTTGGCTTAATATCTCCAGTGCTTTAGAGGATTTTATGCCAGGAAAGATGTACTTAAAATTCACATTATATTTGGCATTTCTGACTTGTTTATTTTTAGCCCTCTTATTCTAAAAATGTCTACAACAGTAACGAATTCTGCATTAGCTGCAGTTTTAGGGGCACAAGTTTATTACAGCAAAAATTCGCCTACAAGTCAGTGAATGGTAGAGAGTGCTTTGTGTACATAAATTTACACACACCAGATGCTTCAAAAGTTTACTTGCTGAAATCCATGCTGGCATAAAAAATTTCTAGTTCATGCCATTGCATGTCCATGTCTGTGACAGAAAATGTATCAAATTAGAAGAAGTAAAGTAGGCTGAAAGTGAGAATAAAGATCTATGATTTCTGTCCAAATTATAATTGTTGTCTTGAGGATTTATATTCAAGGTCCCATATTAAAAATACATTATTACAATTCCTCATTAACAACTGCATGATTGTGAAGACAACCAAAAGGGAATATTTTTCTTTCAATTGTTGTTCCTTCCATGTTTTGCAGCTATATTGCTCGAAGTAAATACATACAAAGAGCTACTTTTCCATATGGCCACAAGTGAATGGAAATAGCCAGGAATTTGCAAAACCCACCTTTTTTTCCCATTGGAATTTTTTATTTGGTTATAAAATCAGAAACTTTTGTTGGATCTTGGAAGTAAAATGGTTTCTGACTTCCACAATAGTATTTCTAGTCAAAATAGGAGGGAAAAAAAAAAAAAAGTCCTGTTTACTATGCAGCAAATAAACAACTGGGTGTAAATATATATAAATATTTTCTGTGGCTGAATCATACATTGAAATTAATACATTAGTGTTGACAGACCTCCAACAATTGGCCCACAAGATCAATTAAGACACTGAAATATTGTTTAACTGTTAAATACTTTTTGCAGTAACTAGAGAGAAAGTAAAATCCTTTATGTTGTGTAGGGTGTACTATGAATAGAACCAAATGAATTATCCATTAATAAGTTCATATTATACTGTAAAATGTAATCATATGACAAGTGTCTAGGAAAAAACGCCATGAAATCAAATAAACATCAGATACACTTTTGAAATCCTTAGGATGCATTGCCTGTTTTGCCACTAAGAAAAATTTCTATTAATAGAAAGAAAAACTCATGATTTAGTATGCAGAACATCAGATCTGTATTGATAAACATAAATGTATTTTTTTTAATTTAAACTTTAAGAAGTATGCTATGCATTCATGCAATATCATGAAATATGAGTTACTGCAGCAGCAATCAGCTCAGACAGCTCATTATCATAGAATCATAGAATCTTAGGGGCTGGAAGGGACCTCAAAAGATCATCTAGTCCAACCCCCCCTGCCAGAGGAGGGTCACCTAGAGTCATCACACAGGAACGCATCCAGGTGGGTTTTGAATGTCTCCAGTGAGGGAGACTCCACAACCTCCCTGGGCAGTCTGTTCCAGTGCTCTGTCACTCTTACAGTAAAAAAATTTTTTCGGATATTCACCTTGAACTTCCTATGCTCCAATTTACACCCATTACCCCTTGTCCTATCACTGGTCATCACTGAGAAAAGCCTAACTCCGTCCCCCTGACACTCACCCCTTACATATTTGTAAACATTGATGAGGTCACCCCTCAGTCTCCTTTTCTCCAAGCTAAAGAGACCCAGCTCCCTCAGCCTTTCCTCATAAGGGAGATGTTCCACTCCCCTAATCATCTTCGTAGCTCTGCGCTGGACTCTTTCGAGCAGTTCCCTGTCCTTTTTGAACTGAGGGGCCCAGAACTGGACACAATACTCCAGATGTGGCCTCACCAATGCAGAATAGAGGGGGAGGAGAACCTCTCTTGACCTACTAACCACACCCTTTCTAATGCACCCCAGGATGCCATTGGCCTTCTTGGCCACAAGGGCACATTGCTGGCTCATGGTCATCCTCCTGTCTACCAGGACCCCCAGGTCTCTTTCACCTACACTACTCTCCAGCAGTTCAGCCCCCAACCTGTACTGGGACATGGTGTTGTTCTTCCCCAAATGTAAAACTCTGCACTTCCCCTTGTTGAATTTCATCATGTTTCTCCCCGCCCAACTCTCCAACCTATCTAAGTCTCTCTGAATGGCAGCACAGCCTTCTGGTGTGTCAGCCACTCCTCCCAGCTTAGTGTCATCAGCAAACTTGCTGAGGGTACATTCTATACCCTCATCCAGGTCGTTGATGAAGATGTTGAACAACACCGGTCCCAGTACCGACCCCTGTGGGACTCCACTAGTCACACACCTCCAACCAGATTCTGCCCCATTGACTACAACTCTCTGACTCCTTCCTTTCAACCAGTTCCTAATCCACCTCACTTCCTGATCACCAAACCCATACCTGATCAACTTTTCTACAAGGATGCTGTGGGAGACGGTGTCAAATGCTTTACTGAAATCAAGATAAACCACATCTACCGCTCTACCATCATCTATCCACCTAGTAATTTCCTCATAGAAGGCTATGAGGTTAGTCAAACATGATTTACCCTTGATAAAACCATGTTGACTGCTCTTGATGACCCCCATGTCCTTGATGTGCCTGGAGATAGTGCCAAGAACAAGTTGTTCCATCACCTTTCCAGGGATGGAGGTGAGGCTGACCGGTCTATAGTTACCCGGGTCCTCCTTCTTGCCCTTCTTGTAGACTGGAGTGACATTTGCTATCCTCCAGTCCTCAGGCACCTCACCTGTTGCCCATGACTTACTGAAGATGATGGAGAGTGGCCTAGCAATGACCTCCGCCAGCTCCCTCAGCACCCTTGGGTGCATTCCATCTGGACCCATTGATTTATGGATGTCCAGATTACTCAACTGATCCCTAACCCAATCCTCATCTACCATGTCAAACTCTTCCTCTATCTTGACTTCTTCTGGGGCTATATGAATCTGGGGCTCATAGGGAGACCCTGCAGGAGTGAAGACAGAGGCAAAGAAGGCATTCAGCACCTCTGCCTTCTTTATATCCTCTGTCACCAGGGCTCCCACCTCATTCCTCAATGGGCCAATATTGCCTCTATTGCTAGTTTTGCTAGCTATGTATTTGAAAAAGCCCTTTCTATTATCCTTAACCTGACTTGCAAGGTTAAGTTCCAAGGAGGCCTTAGCTTTCCTAATTGCCTCCCTACATCCTCTGACAACAGTCCTATATTCCTCCCACGTGACCAGCCCCTCCTTCCATGATCTGTAGATTTTCCTTTTCCACTTAAGTTTGCCCAGTAGTTCCTTCTTTAACCATGCAGGTCTCCTAGCACCCTTACTAGATTTCCTAACCATTGGGACGCTCTGATCCTGTGCTTGCAAGAAGTGGTCCTTGAATGTTGACCAGCTATCTTGAGCTCCTTTATCTTCTAGCACCCTGTCCCATGGGATTTCCCTTAATAGATGATTGAGGAGACCAAAGTTTGCCCTGTGGAAGTCCAGGGTTCTGGTCCTGCTGGGTATTTTGTTCCTTCCACACAGGATCCTGAACTCCACCATCTCATGATCACTGCAGCCAAGGCTGCCATTGACCACCACTGCTTCAACAAGGCCCTCTTGTTGGTTAGTACAAGATCCAGCAGCGCTCCTCTTCTAGTCGGCTTGTCCACCATTTGCATTAAGAAGTTATCATCAATGCACTGGAGAAACCTCCTAGACTGTGAAAGGCTGGCTGTGTGAGTCTTCCAGCAGATATCAGGGTAGTTGAAATCTCCCATGAGGACCAGGGACTGTACTTGTGAGGCTGCTTTCAGTTGCCTGTAGAAAGCCTCATCAACCTCCTCACCTTGATCAGGAGGTCTGTAGTAGACCCCCACAACTGTGTCACCCACACCTGCTTGCCTCTTAATTCTTACCCACAGACTTTCAACTTGCCCCTCATCAGCCCCTGCACGAAACTCAATACATTCTAGTTGCTCTCTCACATAAAGAGCAACTCCACCACCTCGCTTCCCCGCCCTGTCTTTCCTAAAGAGCACATAACCATCCATGGCCACATTCCAGTCATGTGACCTGTCCCACCATGTCTCTGTTATTGCTACCAGATCATAACCCTTAGCCCTCACACAGACCTCTAACTCTTCCTGCTTGTTCCCCATGCTGCATGCATTAGCATACAGGCATTTCAGGAAGCAAACAGAGCACACTGGTGGGACTAAATCCTCCTTAGACCACCTGACTTCAGGCCATGGTATGTTCCTCTTGTGTCATTAATCTCTCTCATACAAATATTGTGATCCCTCTATTTTTCCTCAACAATTTTTGTGTGTATGATTTAAGGATCAAAGAAATGATAACTATTTTCCATGACAGCTTGAGATACAATGTGTTCTACAACATGATGAACAATGAAATTGTGATTAAATTTCCCTTATTTCATGGTAACAACATTAACAAAATAAATACGCTCCAATTGTGCTATGTAGGCACAGTAGTTTCTTGCCTTAACACTTCATTCATGCATTTGCTGGAACTAACCAGATTTCCACTAGTCTAAATAATCTGTACTGACACAGTATTCTTACTCAGAACCTGAAATCGTGTCTCCAAGGCAGTCATTTTGTCATGACACTCAAACTCGCTCTCATGGAGCTATCTTGTATGCCAGAAGCAATGTGGCTGCAGTTCTTCTCCCAGGTTAAGAGACTATTACATTGGCTCCAGTATTTGAGCCAGCTTGCTCAGAATTTATTAATTTGGATATTTCCAAGTGACCCTACTCTACATTTCTGAATGGAAATACTTCCATTCCTTCCAGTAGACTGGAGCATTGTATCCTGTAGGAATAAATTGCATACACATTGTGAGGACCTAGTGATGCTGCCATTAAAAGATGCTATCATAAGAATATAGATAATTAGTATAAGATTTTGTATCCTAAATTGAAAAAAACTGCCTAATAAAGTAAGGCCACATGCTCCACATATATTTAACTATGTGGTGCTACTGGATCTTCGATATTCTTTGGTATTCAAATGTACTTGTAGCTTTATCAATACACAAAATATATTGAACAAGTTTTCATTCAAAAACAAAACCAGTTTTTCATTATTTTAATTCTTCCTAGGAGAAGATATTTTAGGTACAACTGCTATGAAATGGTTACTTTCTTATCTGTGAGAGAAATTATTCCTTTGTCTATTGCACTACTGACAATGTGAACTGTGATAACAAAAACTGTTCTACCAGTTTTTCTCAGGTCAAGTGTTATGAAAACAGTCATTGAGCAATAAACACATTGGATTCTCTGTCTTACAATATTTTTAGCTATAATTATCTCTGATTTCACTAGTTTGTTCCATAAGGAACACTGTGAAAGGAAACAGTAGCTTTCAGTATCTTGTAAAACACATCTGCTCTCTTAAGAAAAGTCAGAACATTTTCACCCAAAGGAGTGTCTGCTCATTCCAGGTGTTGCTGATTTTTTTTTTTTTTTTAATATACAACAAAATAATAATTTTTTACCCACTCTTTTCTCAGCTCACTTTCCTTGGGTATTTGGAACTAAATGGATAACATACCACAGCAAGTATTGCAAGAAACACTGACATTTAGCCCTATCTCTGAGTATGAAGATGTTATATGTAGTTCCTTAAATGTGAAGAGCTCTGCTTTTCAAACAGTTTAACATATCTCACCTGAGAGATGGACTACAACTCATATGACACAGTTATTTTTTTACAGTTAAATGGCCTTTCTGAAGGAGGGTCCAAGCAACAATTACTTGTTTAAACTTCAAGAGTCACCAAAATAGAGTGTCTGCCTTCAAAGGAGACAGGTTCTGCCCCAACAGGCACACATTCCAAGACATGACTGCAACTAAGCAATTAAAAAAATGCATAGCAGTGGCTTACTTGTTTATACTGAGGTATGAAAAAAACCCTCCTCCCCTCCAAAAAATCCCACCAAAGCCAAACAGGATTTTCCAGACTTCTTCAGCTCCTGATTCAGTGTCTAAAACATCATTCAGTTTCTGTTGAAATATTTTAAAATCAGAAACCTGGTTGCATGTGTTCAACAAGAGCTGAAAAGGATACATTATTTCTCTCATAAGTCACTCAAGAATCAGTTTTATCACTCATTAATTCAGTATTCTTTGTGTATTTAGTTCCTTGAGAAGTCTGTAAGAGAACTGAAATTTTACTTACGCGATGAAACTAACATCACACTTTTGGTTAAAATACTACAAATGAGTCAGCTGAAGAAATACTTCAAAGTGCAGAGGAACCTTATTTTATAGTTTTGTGTTTTACTGAGATCATTGAAGAATAAAAAGAAGAATAACAATGAAAGACCTTTTTAATACATCAGTTATCCTTATTTCACTTGCATACATCACATTCTCAGAAAGTGTGAATTCTAGACTCAGAAAGAAACACTAAAAACACAAAGTCCTTGAGACACATAGTCATTAAGAAAAAAAAAATGTCCAAAACCAGTGAAAAATGCCAGTTATCCATACTCCCTTATTAAAGCATCTTTTGAATCAAGTAATGGTAACATTGCTCTAGTAGCATCACTTCCAATACTCTAGAAAATTTTGTATCAAGCCATAACTCATTACAATGAAATTATAATGCTTACTAAACAGCTGAGAATTGTAAGATCCAGATGAGGATGTAAAAAAGACTATTTTGAAGTAACTCTGGTATGGATCATTGAACACTCTTGGCACCTCAAACACTTTTCTGCATGGCAATTATTTGTTAAACTGTAATCAGTAAATTTAGATTATTATCTCAGTTTCTGTCATGGTTTTGCTATGCAGTTTTCTCTGGACTTTGGAAAAAAATAACAAGCATGGAGTTAATCAACACATTCAATAACTGCAACTCCTTAAAAAACAGAGATCCTGACAACTATCCTCTTCCCCTGAAGCTGAGAGTGAAGCTTTTGTAAGTAAGAATAATCATTGGCAATTACTGACAATTTAGTCCCTAGGACTGTTAAAAATATACTATAGATAATTCTATCATGTACCCCCATTGATTAAAATGTCAATGAATACACAATGTGGGACAATGTGTACCAGTATAAATTGTAGTTAATTGCTTTCTGTTGTAACCCCTATACACAACAGGCAAAATCGTGGCCTCAGTTATGTCCTTGTAATATCAGAGACGTTAGTATGACTCACATGGGCATGTCAGGAAGAAGGTTTAGGCCTCAAATTGTCAGAGACACTAGTTTCATATCTATGAATGAGCTCTGTCTTATCATGCACTTGATATACTTGTCAACCTTTATTCTAATAAAAAAAGTAAAACAAAATCTCCAGACACATATAATTTCTTAGATTTTTTTCAGAAACATTACTATGATGGAGCAGTGTATTACATTTTTCATCTACAAGCAGATGTATTTGAGATTGCAAACTAAACTTTCTAAACCAAATGAAATAAGTAAGTGCCACGGAGACCAGAAACGAAGGAGATGGAGGGAGCTAAAGGAACAATACATAAGACATCCTGGAAGATACTTCTAAACTCTCTATAAAAAAAAAAGCCAAATTGGTTTGGTTTGTTACAACTGAGTATGTAAGGAGGTTTAAACTTTTATAAATTAAAATTTAACAGCTAACAACGTGAAATTTACCTTATGTAATAATAGCATCAGTCTATCAGTCTCTCTTCTCCTTGGGTCTTTAAGCTTCCCTCCAGTCCTGTGGGTGGGATTTTTTTGTTCATTTTTTTTTGGGTGGGTTGGTTTTGGGTTGGTTTGGGTTTTTTTCTCCCTACAAAGCTGCCAAAGTATCCATTTCTGTTCTGAGGATCTGTCTTTGCTGACATCTCTTGTTGCTGCTGTGAGCTTGGAAAGCCTTCCAGAAAAATGCTGCAAAATGTATGATAGGAGGACAAACAATAAATATTTGTTTTACTACTCCTTGTTACCTTCTGAGATTATTTATGAATGCATGAACAGATG